>NC_135803.1:140245616-140545616 GCF_964213995.1 Mustelus asterias
CTCAGCCTCTCCTCATAATCCAAACCCCTCATCTCCGGTATCAACCTGGTGAACCTTCTCTGCACTCCCTCCAATGCCAATATATCCTTCCTCATATAAGGGGACCAATACTGCACACAGTATTCCAGCTGCGGCCTCACCAATGCCCTGTACAGGTGCATCAAGACATCCCTGCTTTTATATTCTATCCCCTTCGCAATATAGGCCAACATCCCATTTGCCTTCTTGATCACCTGTTGTACCTGCAGACTGGGCTTTTGCGTCTCATGCACAAGGACCCCCAGGTCCCTTTGCACGGTAGCATGTTTTAATTTGTTTCCATTGAGATAGTAATCCCATTTGTTATTATTTCCTCCAAAGTGTATAACCTCGCATTTATCAACGTTATACTCCATTTGCCATATCCTCGCCCACTCACTCAGCCTGTCCAAATCTCTCTGCAGATCTTCTCCGTCCTCCACACGATTCACTTTTCCACTTATCTTTGTGTCGTCTGCAAACTTCGTTACCCTACACTCCGTCCCCTCCTCCAGATCATCTATATAAATGGTAAATAGTTGCGGCCCGAGTACCGATCCCTGCGGCACGCCACTAGTTACCTTCCTCCAACCGGAAAAACACCCATTTATTCCGACTCTTTGCTTCCTGTCGGATAGCCAGTCCCCAATCCACTTTAACACACTACCCCCAACTCCGTGTGCCCTAATCTTCTTCAGTAGCCTTTTATGGGGCACCTTATCAAACGCCTTTTGGAAATCCAAAAACACCGCATCCACCGGTTCTCCTCCATCAACCGCCCTAGTCACATCTTCATAAAAATCCAACATGTTCGTCAAGCACGACTTTCCCCTCATGAATCCATGCTGCGTCTGATTGATCGAACCATTTCTATCCAGATGCCCTGCTATCTCCTCTTTAATAATGGATTCCAGCATTTTCCCTACTACAGACGTTAAGCTGACCGGCCTATAGTTACCCGCCTTTTGTCTCCTTCCTTTTTTAAACAGCGGCGTAACATTAGCCGTTTTCCAATCAACCGGCACTACCCCAGAATGCAACGAGTTTTGATAAATAATCACTAACGCATCCACTATTACCTCTGACATTTCTTTCAATACCCTGGGATGCATTCCATCCGGACCCGGGGACTTGTCCACCTTCAGTCCCATTAGTCTACCCAGCACTGCCTCTCTGGTTACATTAATTGTATTAAGTATTTCTCCTGCTGCCAACCCTCTATCGTTAATATTTGGCAAACTATTTGTGTCCTCCACCGTGAAGACCGACACAAAAAACTTATTTAAAGACTCAGCCATATCCTCATTTCCCACTATTAACTCCCCCCTCTCGTCCTCCAAGGGTCCAACATTCACTCTGGCCACTCTATTCCTTTTTATATATTTATAAAAACTTTTACTATCATTTTTTATATTAATTGCTAGCCTAGCTTCATAGTCTATCCTTCCTTTCTTTATCGCTTTCTTAGTCTCTCTTTGTTGTTTCTTAAATTTTTCCCAATCACTTGTTTCTCCACTATTTTTGGCCACTCTGTACGCAGCTGTTTTTATTTTAATACTCTCCTTTATTTCCTTCGTTATCCACGGCTGGTTCTCCCTTTTCTTACAATCCTTGTTTTTTGCTGGAATATATTTTTGCTGAGAACTGAAAAGGATCTCCTTAAAAATCCTCCACTGTTCCTCAGTTATCCTACCTGCCAGCCTGCTCTCCCAGTCTACCTTAGCCAATTCATCCCTCATCCTATCATATTTCCCTCTGTTCAAACAGAGGACACTGGTTTGGGACCAAACTTTCTCCTCTTCCATCTGAATCAGAAATTCGACCATATTGTGGTCACTAGACCCAAGAGGGTCCTTCACAATAAGATCCTTAATTCTACCTACCTCGTTACACAATACCAGATCCAAAATAGCTCGTTCCCTCGTCGGTTCCGTAACATGCTGTTCAAGGAAACTATCCCGACAGCATTCTAAGAACTCTTCCTCCATTCCACCCTTACCGACTTGAGTCTGCCAGTCAATGTGCATGTTGAAGTCCCCCATGATTATTGCCGTTCCGTTTTTACACGCATCCCTTATCTGCTTGTTTATAGCCCTCCCCACCTCAACATTATTATTTGGGGGCCTATATACCACACCTACTAGTGTCTTTCTCCCTCTACTATTCCTCATCTCTACCCATAACGATTCCACGTTTTGTTCCTCAGAGCCTATGTCATCCCTCAGTACTACCCTGATATTATCTCTTATTAATAGCGCGACCCCACCACCTTTTCCTTCCTGTCTATTCTTCCTAAACGCCTGATACCCCTGGATATTCATCTCCCAGTCCTGGTCACCTTTCAGCCACGTTTCTGTAATGGCCACTAGATCGTACCCACTCGTGCTGATTTGCACCATCAACTCATATACCTTGTTCCGAATGCTTCGTGCATTCAGGCAAAGTGTCCTTATTCCAGCTTTTATCTGGACCCGCTTTGATGAGTTGCGAACACCCTCTCCCTCTACTCCCTTATCTAAATTACCGCCTTCATTCACTTGCACCCTCTCCTCTACCATTAATTTTGTAATTCCCCTTACCCCTGCATCCTCCACCCCATCAATTAGTTCCTTGATCCTAGTCAACTCTTCTAGCTCCCCTCCCCCCAACCTATCTAGTTTAAATTCTCCCCAGTAACTTTAGCCAACCTACCGGCCAGGATATTGGTCCCCGTGTGATTCAAGTTCCACCCGTTTTTTGTATACAGATCACCCCTGCCCCTAAAGAGGTCCCAATGGTCCAGGAACCTGAATCCCTGCCCCCTGCACCAGTCCCTCAGCCACACATTCATCTTCCACCTCACTCCATTCCTGCCCTCACCTTCCCGTGGCACAGGCAGTAATCCTGAGATTACTACCTTTGCTTTCCTCTTTCTCAGCTGTCTCCCTAATTCCCTGTACTCCCTTTTCATGACCCCTTCTCCCTTCCTACCCTCATCAGCGGTACCAATATGTACCGCTACCTCAGGCTTCTCTCCCTCCCACCTCAGGATTTCCGGGACGCGACTAGCGACATCCTGGATCCCGGCCCCAGGGAGGCAGACCACCATGCGAGAATCCCGCCTACCTCCGCAGAAACGCCTGTCTGTCCCCTTCACCATCGAGTCCCCGATTAATACCGCCTTCCTCCTCTTTTCCTTAGCCCTCTGAGTTACAGGGCTGGACTCCACTGCGGAGACACGGCCACTGCTGCTTCCCCCAGGCGGGCTGTCCCCCCCAGCAGTACTCAAGCAGGAGTACTTGTTGTGCAGGGGCAAATCCACTGGGGTGCTCTCAACCACCCTAGCCTTACCCTTCCTGGCCATCACCCACTTGGCCTCCTCCCGTTGCCCTGGTGTGACCACCTGATGATAGCTCTTGTCTATCACCTCCTCATTCTCCCTCATCAGCCTAAGATCCTCGAGCTGCAGTTCCAGCTCCCTAACACGGTCCCTCAGGAACCGCAGCTCGACACACCCCTCACAGATGTGGATGTCCGGGAGGCCAGATGCCTCCAGGACCTCCCACATCCTACACTGGGAACAACACACTGGTTTCACACTCATACTGGACACTTTATGTCAAGTAAGACAGTGAAAAGTTAATAAGAGTGTAAGGAAACAAAAAAATAAATAATTAATTAAAGTCAGAAAACCCACTCTCTTACCCTCAGCCTGCTCCTGGGAACAAATCCCTGATATTAACAACTGATATTAAACCCAAACAACTGAGATTAAACCCAAACAACTGAGATTAAACCCAAACAACTGAGATTAAACCCAAACAACTGATATTAAACCCAAACAACTGAGATTAAACCCAAACAACTGATATTAAACCCAGAACAACTGAGATTAAACCCAGAACAACTGAGATTAAACCCAGAACAACTGATATTAAACCCAAACAACTGAGATTAAACCCAAAACAACTGAGATTAAACCTAAACAACTGATATTAAACCCAAACAACTGATACTAAATCCAAACAACTGATATTAAACCCAAACAACTGAGATTAAACCCAAACAACTGATACTAAATCCAAACAACTGATATTAAATCCAAACAACTGAGATTAAACCCAAACAACTGAGATTAAACCCAAACAACTGATACTAAATCCAAACAACTGAGATTAAACCCAAACAACTGAGATTAAACCCAAACAACTGATACTAAATCCAAACAACTGAGATTAAACCCAAACAACTGAGATTAAACCCAAACAACTGATACTAAATCCAAACAACTGAGATTAAACCCAAACAACTGAGATTAAATCCAAACAACTGATATTAAATCCAAACAACTGAGATTAAACCCAAACAACTGAGATTAAACCCAAACAACTGATACTAAATCCAAACAACTGAGATTAAACCCAAACAACTGAGATTAAACCCAAACAACTGAGATTAAACCCAAACAACTGAGATTAAACCCAAACAACTGATACTAAATCCAAACAACTGATATTAAACCCAAACAACTGAGATTAAACCCAAACAACTGAGATTAAACCCAAACAACTGAGATTAAACCCAAACAACTGAGATTAAACCCAAACAACTGAGATTAAACCCAAACAACTGAGATTAAACCCAAACAACTGAGATTAAACCCTATATATATATCTGGAGAAAAAGTTTCCTTCAGTCTCCTGTTGGTTAGACAGGGCTAATTCATTTGTATAGAAGAATACAGATGAAACACAATCTAATTTTATAAGAAAATCACAAATCACACTCGGCTTCCGAAATATACAGGTACTGGCAGACACACATATAAAAGGTCAACAAAATACACTTACCATTTCTTAAAACTTCCCTGCGAAAATGGCTTGCTTCACAGTGACTCCTTCCCTCTGAGACAAGTGTTCTCTTCAAATCACCTGTATTGCAATTGTCTACATTGCTCACCAAAGCTATAGTTATTACATGAATCAGTTCACTGATAACAGTCCTTGTGCACTGTGGTCCACTAACCACACCATTAGTGGGAAAGAAGTAAGCTTTCAAATGATTGGCAAGTTCATTCAGATCCATTAAGCAATCCTGGTCATCTTTACAGCCAAATATCAACTCTCCATTCTTCATGTGTTCAAGTAATACAAGAGGTTGGTGGTGGGGTGTGGGACACAAAGGAGGGAAATAAAAGAAAAATGAATTACTGTACCGACATTATGTAAGACATTAACACCACCAGGGATTAATGTTTCAACAATTAAATAAAGGTAAATGATCAACTATTTCAAGAATAGCACATTTGGGACATTTAAAGTTTTGCCTTCTGCATGTGGCAATTCCATGTTTTATGTTAGGACTTGAACCTGAAAATACTGAAAACAAGTTTCTCCATGACAGGAGATATTCTTTAAATAGTTCTACAAACAAGTGCCCCAAATTCATTTGGGCAGCCAAAGTTGCACATGATTCTTTTCTTTCAGACTAGCCATGGAGATCAAAGCTGTAGTTTGTGCACTGCAAGAATGAACAACCAAATGGACATCTTCATGCAACAGCTTAACGAACAGTAGGAAAATATCCCTTAACTACTCAGTCAAAGAGCTGCACAAGGTGTAATACATAGTAAACAGCTTTTACTTGATAACACAATTACTTAATTTCCCCACCCCTAAACAATTGAACAAAGGCAACTCCTGTCGATTTAAGAAATTTAATCATTTTAAAATTGTGCTTCAGCTATTGAAGGAAAATCAGCATTTGAAGATAATCAGTTCAATAAAGTTAAAGTTCTATGAGGCAAATGGCAAAATTGAATAAATTAAAAGGCATCCCTTTAAGTAGAGATAGCGTGATCCACTCCAGCCGAAGTATGATTTTTGACAATAAGTCATCATAATGACTGCCAAACAACTTCAGGCAGTGAAAATTAAGCATTGAGTCTCAATTTTCAAAATTTTAATGACCGTTGTGAACTTTAAAAATGTTAAGTAATTTAAATCCATATTTTTGTCTCAATCCCATTTTTCTTTCCTCCTCTATATTTTGCTTGCTGTAATTATTTTGACATTGAGTTCTTCATTATAACTGACACTTGCTGGACTACATTGTTCATCAATAAGATGAAGAATTATTAAGATACAGTTGCACTCTGCCATTTCAACATCCATTGTGAGCAACTGCTATGAAAATGCTCGCAGAACTTAAATGGGCAAAAAGCAATTTTAATGAGCAGCGGGTGGCAGTAGTTTGCCAGTAACTAATTTCTGCTCCATTAACTCTATATAACATATTCAGTTATCAGAGGAAAATGTTTTAAGTTTTCTTCAGTTTTCAATGGTGCTAAGCAAAACACAATGACTATAATTACCTTAAAGATTTTTAAATTGTTTTGAGGCTCCTGTAACAAACTTTTCAAGGCAATGTACATACGTTGTTTATTCCTGTAAAACATAGGCACATAAATCAAATTATTGCACTTTTCCAAGTACTGTTTGTGTCTCAGAACACTGCTTCTGAGGCAGCCTGCACTCACAACAAACCAATTAAAGACTTGAATGCAAAGTCTTGGCAGGATGCCCAACAACTTTTTTCTTAAAATTCGGGCCAGCATTTATTGCCCATCCCTAGTTGCCTTTGAGAAGGTGATAGTGAGCTGTCTTCTTGAAATGCTGCAATCCGCGTGCTATGGGTTGGCCGACAATGCCATTAGGGAGGGAATTCCAAGATTTTGGCCCAGCGACTTCAAAGGAACGACAATATATTTCCAAGTCAGGATGGTGAGTGACTTTGGAGGGGAACTTGCAGGTGGCGGTGTTCCCATGTATCTGCTGCCTTTGTCCTTCTAGATGGAAGTGGTTGTAGGTCTGAAAGGTGCTAAGAATCTTTGGTAAATTGCTGTAGTGCATCTTGTAGATAGTACACACTGCTGCTACTGAGTGCCAGGGGTGGAGGGAGTGGATGTGGTGCCAATCAAGTGGGCTGCTTTGTCCTGGACGGTATCAAGCTTCGAGTGCTGTTGGAGCTGCACCCATCCAGGCAAGTGGGGAATATTCCATTACACTCCTGATTTGTGCCCTGCAGATGCTGGACAGGCTTTGAGGAGTCAGTTGGTGAGTTACTCACCACTGTATTCTTAGCCTCTGACCTGCTCTTGTAGCCAGTGCTTATGTGGCGAGTCCAGTTGAGTTTCAGGACAAAGGTAACCCCAAGGATGCTGACAGTGGGGATTCAATGATGGTAACACCAATAAATGTCAAGGGGCGTTGGTTGGATTGTCTCTTATTGGCGATGGTCATTGCATAGCATTTGTGTGGCAATGAAAGAGTATGAAAGTAAGCTAGGAGAGAACATAAAAGCTGACTGTAAAAGTTTCTATAGATATGCAAAGAGAAAAAGATTGACAAAAAACAAAGTCGGCCCCTTAGTCAGAAATGGGACAATTCATAATGGGGAATAAAGAAATGGCCGAGGAATTAAATTTGTACTTTGCTTCAGTCTTCACAAAGGAAGAGATGAATAATGTACCAGAGGTTCTGAAAGAAACAAGTTTTATTGAGGAGCTGAAGGAAATCAGCATTAGTAGAGAAGTGGTTTTGGAGAAATTGATAGGATTGAAGGTGCATAAATCTCCAGGTCATGATAATCTTCACCCCAGAGTACTTAAAGAAGTGGCCCTGGAAATAGTAGATACATTGGTGGTTATTTTCCAAAATTCTTTGGACTCTGGACTGGTTCCTACAGATTGGAGGGTAGCTAATGTAAGCGCACTATTCAAAAAGGGATGTAGAGAGAAAACATGGAACTATCAACCAGTGAGCCTAACGTTGGTACTGGGCAAGTTGCTAGAGTCCATTATCAAGGATTTCATAACTCGGCATTTGGAAGGCAGTGGTAGGTAGAATCAGACACAGTCAGCATGGCTTTACAAAAGGGAAATCTTGCTTGACAAATCTATTGGAATTCTTTGAGGATGTACCTAATAGAGTTGACCGAGGGGAGCCAATGAATGTGGTTTATTTAGACTTTCAAAGCTTTCGATAAGGTCTCACTTAACAGACTACAATGTAAAATTAATTGGGATTGCAGGTGATGTTTTGAGATGGATAGAAAGCTGGTTAGCAGCTGGAAGTGAAGAGTTGGCATTAATGGATCTTTTTCTGATTAGCAGTCAGTGACTAGTGGGGTTCTGCGGGGATCTGTGCTAGGACCCTGTTAGGGATATGCAGAAAATCCTGGGATTTAAAAACTAATGAAATTACTAAACAGGGGAAATTAACTTAGAATAAGGACCACAATATGCCTTATGCTTATACGGCAATGGTACTACTTGCGTAGAGATTGCCTTCCTATAGACCAATGAATTCCTAATTCTACTGGAAGGTAGGATGCAATTGGCCAAGGTAAATAACATGTACCAATGCAATTGGAGCATCCAGTTAGGATGACAGGGTAGTTGGGAGAACTGAAGTTTTGAAAACATATAACCGTTTCAACGTTGCATTGTAAACTTCAGAAAGGAGTTGGCGTGTCCGGCTGTCTTTCTGCCTGCACTTTGGTCAAATAAAGAAAATGGTTTTAACCAGCATACTGTCTTTCGTAAGTTTTTGTATTTAGCTGTTCAGCCCAATACTTAGCATCTGAGAGAAATCCCCACTTCAGACCCCAACTGTTCACATTATATATTAATGATTTGGAAGAGGGAACTTATCTCCAAATTTGCAGATGATACAAAGTTGGGTAGGAGGGTGAGCTGTGAGGAGGATGCAGAGATGCTCCAGCTTGATTTGGACAGGCTGAGTGTGTGGACATATGCATGACAGATGCAGTATAATGTGGATAAATGTGAGGTTATCCACTTTGGTAGCAATAATAGGAAGTCAGATTATTACTTGAATGGGTGTAAATTGAGAGGTGGATACTCAATGAGACCTTGGAGTCCTCGTGCCTCAGTCGCTGAAAGTCAGCGCGTAATAACAGCAGGCAGTAGAGGCGGCAAATGATGTGTTGGCTTTCATCGTGAAAGGATTTGAGTATAGGGATAAGGATGTTTTGCTGTGATTGTATAGGGCGTTGATGAGGCCACACCTGGAATATAGTGTGCAGTTTTGGTATCCTTATCTGAGGAAGGATGTTCTTACTTATAGAGGGAGTACAGCAAAGGTTTACCAGGCTAATTCCTGGGATGGCAGGTCTGTCATATATGAGGAGAGGCTAAGTCGGTTGGGATTATATTCACTGGAGTTTAGAAGAGTGAGAGCGGATCTCATAAAAACCCATAAAATTCTAGCAAGGTTAGACAAGGTAAATTCAGAAAGAATATTCCAATGGTGGGGAAGTCCAGAACTTGGGGTCATAGTTTGAGGTTAAAGGGTAAACCTTTTTCTTCACCCAGAGGGTGGTGAATGTGTGGAATTAAGTACCATAAAGTAGTTGCTGCCAAAACATTGTTAATTTCAAGAAGAAATTCGATATAGCTCTTGGTGCTAAAAGGATCGAGGGATACAGGTTGGGGGGCGGGGGGGGGGGGGGGGGGGGGGGTGTTGGAATCAGGATACTGAATTAAATGTCAGCCATGATCAAAATGAATGGCTTGAAGGGCAGGACTGCCTACTCCTGCTTCTAGTTTCTATGAATGTTACTTGCCACTTGTCAGTCCAAGCCTAGATATTGTCCAGATCTTGTTGCATTTGAACATGGACAGCTTCAGTATCTATACTGTTGTACATTGTGCAATCACTGGCAAACATCCCCACTTCTGACTTTATGACGGAGGAAAGCAAACCTAAGTCGGGCCTAGTACACTCCCCTGAGGGACTCGAGCAGACATTTCCTGGAGCTGAGATGACTGACCCCCACAACCATCTTTCTATGTACCGGGTATGACTCCAACCAACACCTGATACCCATTAATTCCAGTTTTGCGAGGGTTCCTTGATGCCACATGCTGTTGAATGTAGCTTTGATGTCAAGGGCTGTCACTCTCACCGCACCTTTGGAATTCAGCTCTTTTGTCCAGGTTTGAACCAATGCTGTAATGAGATCAGGAGCTGAGTGACCCTCGTGAAACCCAAACTCAGAATCACTGAGCAGGTTGGGTTTTTTTTAATCCATTCGTTGGACGCGTGCATCGTTGGCTGGCCAACATTTATTGCCCAACTCTAGTTGCCAAAGGACATTGAGTTAACCGCATTGCTGTGGTTCTGGAGTTACACGTAGGCCAAACCAGATAAGGACAGCAGATTTCCTTCCCGAAAGGGCATTAGAGAACCAGATGAGTTTTTCTGACAAATCGACAATTGTTTCATGGTCATCAGTAGATTCTTAATTCCAGATATTTTCTGTTGAATTCAAATTCCACCATCTACCATGGCAGGATTCGAACCGGGGACCCCAGAGCATTAGCTGAGTTTATGGAAACCACTAGGCCATTGCTTCCCCCTGTTGCTGAGCAGGTGCTGCTTGATAGCACTGTTGATGACCCCTTCTGTCACTTTACTGATAATCGCAAGTAAACTGATGGGGCGGTAATTGGATGGATTGGATTTGTCCTGCTGTGTGTGTACTGGACATACCTGGGCAATTTTCCATATTGTCGGATAGATGCCAGGATTGTAACTGTATTGAGAGCACTTGACTAGGGGAGCGGCAAGCTCTGGAGCACAATTCTTCAGTACGATTGTCTGAATGTTGTCAGGGTCCATTGCATTTGCAGTATCCAGTGCCTCCAACTGTTTCTTGATATCACATGGAGTGAATTGAATTAGCTGGAGTCTTTAATGTAAAGACACATCCCAAGGTGCTTCACAGGAGTTTTATAAAGAAAATATGGTAACAAGCCACTTAAGATGATATTAGGTCCAGTTATATGGTGGGTCTTAAAGTTGAAATGCGAGTTACTGAGGTAGTGGCGAGGGGAAGGAATCCAGGGCTTGGGCAAACGAAGGTACAGCCACCAACAGCAGAGCAATTGGAAATGCACAAGAGGCCAGAATTAGTGGAACACAGATATTTTGGAGTGTGGTAGGTTTGGAGGAGATTAGAGATAGAGGCAAAGCCATGGAGGAATCAATAAACAAGGATGAGGACTTTTGAAATTGAAACATCGCTTGCCACAGGTAGAGTTCTGGATGATCTCATGTTTAAGGAGGATAGTAGGTGGTAGACAAGTCAGGACTGCACTGGAATGGTCTGATCTTGAAGCAACAAAGACGCGCATGAGCAGAAGATGAGCTGAGACAGAAGCAAGTTGAGGGATGTTACAGATGTGGAAATAGCTGATCTTAGTGATGGCACAAACATGATGTCAGAAGCTCATTTCAGGATTAAATGAGATATCCAGGTGCAAACAGGCTGGCTTAATCTCAGACAGGAAGGAGGATGAATTTGGTAATTAGGGAGCAAAGTCTGAAGTGGGGGCTGAAAGCAATGGTTTCTCTTCAGTCATCACAATTGTGAGGCTACTGTGCCTTTAAGAAAGATATTTAAACATGTTTTCTGCAGTTATAAGCAGCCCTATTCTTTTTTATTTTTGGCAACGAGCTGCCTTGAGCTGATGTGCTTTTATTGTTAATAAAGCCATATAATAGGCCTTTTGTTTATTTTAATTTGACTTAATGCAATGTCCTGAAGTTTTCGAATTGTCTGGTTAGCGACTGATTGACTGGTCAGGTGGAATAGTTCTCCCCCACAGAAGAAATTTACTTTCAGTTTGACAGAAGCTGTTTGGACTTCAGACTAGAAAGTCTTTGTCTCACTCTCCCTGGTACATAAGAACTAGGAGCAGGAGTAGGCCATCTGGCCCCTCAAGCCTGCTCCACCATTCAATAAGATCATGGCTGATCTTTTCGTGGACTCCGCTCCACTTGCCCGCCCACTCACCAGAACCCTTAATTCCTTTACTGTTCAAAGAGTTATCTATCCTTGCTTTAAAAACATTCAATGAGGTAGCCTCAACTGCTTCACTGGGCAGAGAATTCCACAGATTCACAATGTGTGTGTGAAGAAGTTCCTCCTCAACTCAGTCCTAAATCTGCTTCCCATTATTTTGAGGCCGTGCCCCCTAGTTCTAGTTTCACCCGCCAGTGGAAACAACTTCCCTGCTTCTATCTTATCTATTCCCTTCATAATCTTATATGTTTCTATAAGATCTTCCCTCATTCTTCTGAATTCCAATGAGTATAGCCCCAGTCTACTCAGTCTCTCTTCATAAGCGAACCTTCTCAACTCCGGAATCAACCTAGTGAATCTCTTCTGCACCCCCTCCAGTGCCAGTATATCCTTTCTCAAGTAAGGAGACCAAAACTGTACACAGTACTCCAGGTGGGGCCTCACCAGCACCTTATACAGCTGCAACATAACCTTGCTGTTTATTGGAAATTCTGTTGGCTGCTGGCTGGTTAGAAGCTGCTAGGACTCCAGACGGCAAGCAATGTGTTTCTGTCTCTCTCCCTGGTATTGTAAATGCAACTCTTGGTGGCTGGCTAGCTAGGAGCAAGGAGTGCCTCTGTCTCTCAAAGTATGCTGAAAGTTCCAGGGCCAGAACGCCTCAGCATTTTCAACTCAACATCCAAAGGAGTAATCCACAGCAAGGGTTGGAAAGTTGCAAAATCCAGCATGACATGAGCATACTTATTTTCTGTGCTAAACCTAGGACAGGAGTGTGTTTGTAGGGGTTTGGTTAACAGTACATTTAGCTGTTAAGGTATATACAATATCATGCTTATTTTTCTTTTGTTTGTAATTGGCAAAAGTTATTGCTAATTGTCATATTATATGTTAACTGTATTCTTAAATAAACTTTTTTGATAAAGGCTCCCGAGTGGGTCACTGAATCATACCTGGAGTGAAACATCTTATGCTTGCCTGTGCCAAAGTTCAAAGTACAAAACCTATGGACTAGGCTGACTTCATAAAAAACCTTGGAGTTTCTGACCTGGATTATAACACAATTTTTAATTCAAGGTCATTTCTGCTCATCAAGTAGTGGATATCAGATAAGCAGTTTCATAATTTAGCAGCAGTGAAGGAATCAAGAGAGATGATGCTGAGGTAAAGCTGGGTGTTGCCAATGTACATGTGAAAAATTACACTGTGCTTTTGGATGATGTTGCCAAAGGGCAGCATATAGATGACACACAGGAGCAAGCCAAGGAAAGATCCACTGGGCAAACCAGAGAAAATGGTGCAGGAGCAGGAAGTGAAGCCATTGCAAGTAATTCTCTGGCTACAATTAGATAAGGCTGGAAACATACAAGTAGTCCCACACAGCTGAATGACATAGAAGAAATGTAGGAGGATAATGGTATGTTTAACTTTGTCAGATGGGTCAAGGAGGACAAGGAAGGAAAGTTTACCTATGTCATAGTCACACAGGAAATAAGCTAATTTATTGCATCAGGATGACACAGAAGGCTTTATTTACACTGTTATTCAGTAAAGGATTAGCATCAGCTATCCTGGGGCCCTTCTTGAACGAAACTACTCAGTAGATTTATTCAGACAGCAATTTACAGGAACTAGGAGTGGCAGCATGTTCAAAGTCAGTCCACCCTGACAGCAGTGTTTAACTAGTTCATTAATCTTATAATCCCTCCGGCAAAACAATAAAATCTCAAACGTTTCACGCACTTCAGAGACAACAGCCCAAATCTTCCAGCATCTGGATCGTTGGAGATCAGACAGAAGTTGGGAGGTGCACATCAGATCCTGCAGAAGTAGTGACGCACAAACATGCACTGAAATGGGCTGGGAAATTTAAACTGATTTTGCTGCTTGGGACCATTCATAAATTTCTCCAGCAGTGAGTTCAGTGCCAGACACTTGGGCCAGATATACAGGATTTACCTGGATACTAATCCAGGAAACAATGTTGGTTAATACCTGGTATTCAGATTTAGTGATTAGCCAGCGTTACTGAATTGAGTGCCACAATCTGACCCATCCACCCACCCATTTACTGACTGAAAAAATTGAGACATTTTTAAAAATCTTTCCTGCAAACAACAATTACTGTCGTGAAAAGGGGCATGTCCTGTCTCTGTCCATCTTTTCTTGCAGTCGATGGTCTTCCCTGTGGATGTCTGCACTGACCCATCAAAATGCTTCAGCCAGGATCCAAAGTCCTGGCTGAAAAACAAATTGCAATAAAGTTCAGGTTGCAGAAATCTTTGCCGGCAGCATCAACGTGCGCAGTATCGACTCTGGCCGCAAGATCTGGGCCAAGATTCTTAATTTAAACCCATATTTGTTTGAAGTTTATGAATGAAATTTAATACTTGTTCCAGTCTGTTTGCTGAAGAATTTGGACAACTAGTTGAATGATTTTCACACTATGGAGATTAGGTTATCAGTGGTATTTTGGCTTTACAGCACAGAAGTTGCCCGATTAATGCACTAGCTATCATGGTTATCCTGATGGAACAAACCACCTCTACCTCGAAAGTATGAAAATTTCTCTTCTCTCCATTTAGTCTGATATTTTGAGTGGTCGCTGATAGAGAAACTACACTTACTAACCCAATGTTAAAGTTTCTAAAGTCAGAGTGAACTGTATATTGCACATGGACAGGACAACAAAGCTTATTTGGCTCCTCACCTAAAATATTAGAGTGGGTCAGTGTCTCCATCCTGTTCTGTTATACAATTAGATCACGGCTACAAGGCACTCGTCTAGGTAGCTTATCATGTAATTAATGACAGAAAAGTAATCAAAGATATTCTTTTTATATAGTTGAGGTGCATGACATTCAGTGCTCAGTCAGAGATCTCAGGAAAACTTCTAAGAATATTTAAAAGTTTTGTGATTTAAAACAAGGCTGATTGCCAACTTCTCAGGAAACAACTTATATTCATGGAGCTAGCAATTTTTCCAATTTAATTCAGTACTGTTCCAAAAAGCTATCAGATCATCTTATTCAGAACTTATACCTTACCCTGAGAAAAGATCGAGGGGACAATATTTGCTAATCCTTTTCCATTTTCCATTAGCCACCTGTTATGAAGAAACATACCAGTTATCTCAAAATCTCAAATCAACTAAATCGATATAGAATTGATTTCATAGAATCCCTACAGTGTAGATACAGGCCATTTGGGCCATCAAAAGTCTGCACCAGCTCTCCGACAAAGTGTCCTAAGCAGACACCCCTCTGCCCTATCCCTGTAACCCCACGCATTTACTCCACTAATCCCCCTAACCTACACATCTTCAGACACTAAGTGGCAATTTAGCATGGCCAATCCACATACCCTTTGGACTGTGGGAGGAAACCAGAGCACCTGGAGGAAACCCATGCAGGCACAAGAAGAAGGTGCAAACTCCACACAGACAGTCACTCAAAGCTGGAATCGAACTGGGTGGGTCCCTGACGCTGTGAGGCAGCTGTTCAAACCACTGTGTCACCGTGCTGCCCCATAAACGATTATGATACAAAACGTGAAATTTAAACTAGAAAATAATTTGCATCTTCAAAATATGTTCAAGTTTTACCACAGAGAGCCCTTATGCACAAAACTGAAAAGTTGCAGATAAAAAAACCAAGTATCTGAGAAACCAATAGGATGCTGCAAGGCAGTGGGTTGCTGCAGGGTGGATTGAGAGAAAAGATTAAAAATACGCCAAATGGCCTACCCCATCTGTAATTATCTTGCTATCTTCTAAAACTATATTCACTTACAAAAAAAAGTGGCACATGTTCTTTGATATATAGTTACCCTAAATAGAAAACAAATGTCTGCGAGAGACTTAAGATGTAAATATCCTATTTATCTTGTTTACTTTGGGGCAAGCTTTTCAACTCAAATACAAAGATTTCAATGACAGTTTCATTTCAGTTTGAGAGGTATATTTTTAAGATTTGTTTTGTTCAACTCTAAAGAACTTTGTAAATATATCTTGGGCTGACTTGCTCCAATTCCATATGTTCAGGTACAGTGTCGAATCCAGTAAGTATTGCCACCTAATTATAGACTTTACTATTTCTGCTGAAATACAGAAAAAGACTGTTTATTGACCATGTCAGTTTCTTATCTAATCATGCTAATAGATTTGCTCTGCAGTCTATAGGTCCAAGTCATGATAGGGTAAAATTATTTTCACAATCTGAAGTCAAGCAATCATACCATTAAAAGTTAAAGTTACTGAATTTCAAGTGCTTCTGTTCAACTTCTGCACTTAGAGAATGAGAATATAAATTTCTGGCAAAAGGTACACGTTTGTGAGGATGGGACAGTGGTTCGCACTGCCAGGGACCTGGGTTCAATTTCCAGTTTGGGTCGCTGTCTGTGCGGAGTCTGCACTTTCTCCCAATGTCTGTGTGGGTTTCCTACAGTGCTCCACTTTCCTCCCACAGTCCAGAAGAAGAGCTGGTCAGGTGTATTGGCCATGCTAAGTTCTCCCTCAGTGTACCAAACAGGCGCCAGAGCATGGCGATTAAGGGATTTTCACAGTAACTCCACTGCAGTGTTAATGTAAGCCTACTTGTGACACTAATAAATAAACTTTAAATAAACCTTAAAACTCCAAAGTTGCATTTTGTTTTACGCTTTATGGATGTTGTCTAACGTGCTGTGTATTCCCAGCATTTTCTACTTTTGTCTAATTATTGAGCACATGCAGGGAACAGGGATTTGTTTGCAGACGTGAACTTGTTGTGAACTCGAGGAGGATAGCTAAATGAAAAATAATCTACAAACATAAAAATGAAACCCACCAAAACATGTTACATATAGCCTCTATGCAAATGGTTAGTATATACACAAAAAAAATTGAATACAGAGCTGCTAACATAAGGGTGACACACCAGTACAGTACTGCATTGTTGGAGGTACCGTCTTCTGAATAAGATGTTAAACATAGGCTCCCACTTGTCTGCTCGAGGGGATGCAAAAGGACCAAGAGCACTACTGAAGAGCAAAAGAGAATCCCTGGTGTCCTGACTAATGTTTAGTCCTCAATCAAATCACGGAAAAAAATTCGGGCCATTATCATAATGCCGTTTGAAGGAGTATGCCATGCACAGATTGGTCACTTTCCTACATTACAACAATAACTACAAATTAAAAGTACTTCAACTGGCTGCAAAGCGCTTTTGGTTATGAAAAGTTCTTTATTATTTGCTAATTTTTTTATAATTTTGTGGATAGAGTGATGAAAATTTATAGTTAATAAAATTAAGTACCTTCAGATGCTGGTGCATGCAGTAGCGACACACATGCCGCTTAATATCCTTGGTAATGTGACTTGAAAAAGGGATGAATCCACATTTAGGCTATAAAGAAAAGAGAAGGTAGATTATTCCACTGGCAATAATCAGTATGAAGACGAGTCTTTTTTTTTTAAATGCAAAATTAATTGCCGATTTTTAAAAATTCGCTGCTGTGACATTTTGTTCAAGTGCAACACAAGACAACTGTCACAAATATTTACATTAATATTTCAATGGCATTTCCCAAACCCTTTACTAATTACAACTGAAGGCTAAATATTTATTTTAAATCAATAATTGTTACAACGGGGCAAGGCCAGCATTCGTTGTTCACCAGGTTGCCCTGAGGTGGTGGTGGGTGTTCTTGACTCAATGCTGTCAGGAAAAATGAGGAATTATATATTTTATGGTAGTATTACCAGTATAAATATAATTGGTAATAATAAGATACCATGTCGACAAGGCCAGACTTGATGAACCAGCTTGCTGTCACCATCAGAGAATACCCCAAGAGCAACAGGGCATTGTGTGAAGTGACAAGAATTCTGCAGATTCAAAACTCTATAATGACTGCTGCCATAGCTCAGAGTCTAGTTTAAGCTAAGATTTTTTGGATCTGTTTTAAAGTACTGTTTTCTGTGTGAAGCCATTCTTCGGTAATATTTAAAAATTTTCCTTATCTTAATAGAGGTTTACATGAATATAAAATCATCACAATTGGTTAGAGATATCATTTCTTGATGTCAGGAAACCTCATAAGATACAAATTGAAAATATCATTTTTGGCAGCTGGTTCAAGTTTCCCTTTGGGATTTGGGCAGCATAGCATTTACCATCAGCCAGGCCTTAAAAAATGATGGAAATGCTATTCGCCTTGATACAGCTGAGTGGCTATAAATGTCATTCGATAAAGGGCAGTTAAGATTGCACTAATTGGTATGGGACTGAAAAGGCACAAAGAAAACTTCAAATGTAATTTAGTTAAAGAAAAGGCTTTGTCCACGCACATTATTTATTGCAATTGCCATTCATTTGTGCAAAATAACCAGAGCATAGTTCACATTATCAATGACTAGGTGGCATATTTTCCTTGAATAGAAAAACAATTTTCATTAAAATATACAGAATATACAAAATAAATTACAGAAACAGGATGTTTAAAGATATGGTGGTCCCTGAGACTTGCAGGACAAGCATGAAGGACCTGACAAAGCGCGCACTGTAATTCTAGTAACAGAAAAGTGAAAATTATTCAACATTCATTCAATTACCTTGATTTCTATACAGAGGGGTGGTCGTTTTTCAATTTGATGGCAGGTTTGGAATTTGGTGAGATCTGGTAGGCATAAAGCATACCCACTGAAGGCATCCATCACTTTATTGCAACGCGAGCCTATGAGGCAAAATAGAGATGTATTTCTGAATGCAAACATACAACTTAATTGTTACTATTTTACCTTTGTAACGTGACGGGTGCTGTTTAATAAACAGATTTCAGTAAATGCCATTAAAATATCATTGATGAAATCTTAACACCAATCACTGGATAACAGTGATTTTATTCATGTTTGCAAAACTAAGTACAAAACAATTTAAATTATTACAGAAAGTATAATAATATTCAACTTTTCTACATAAGAGTTTGTTGTACTCCAAAGGTGCCTCAATAGAATTGCAACACATTTAACATTTACTATATGCATTCAATAACAAGCATATAGCCTGAGGATTTCTGCAATTTTCAGACTCTTGATATTGAATTGGAACAAAGAAGTAAACCATTTACCAGGTCAGGTCTGCTCCACCAGTTATGGCTGATCAATCACTTCAATGTCTTTTACACTCACTATCCTCATAACCCTTTACGTTACTGTTGATCAGGAATCCACCTTAAACATACTCAATGACTGAGCTTCCACAGCCTTCTGTAGTGGAGAATTCCAAAGATTCACAACTCCATATGTAAAGAATTTGTTCCTCATCTTAATCTTAAGTGGTTTTCCCCCTATTTGAAATTGAGCCCCCTGGTTCTAGACTCTCCAACCAAGGGAAGCATCTTATCTGCATCTACCCTAATGATTCCCTTAAGGATTTTGCAGGTTTCAATGAGAACATCTCATGGTGACCTTTCCCCCATTGTCCTTTTATGGTAGCTTCCCCAAGCTTGAGCGCATCCCTCAGCACATAATCCGAGATCTTGGAACATGTCAATCTGTAACACTGGTCGTGGGGAACTCTTCGCACTAGAAGAGCAAAATGTTTCAGGCAGGCAAAAGAGCATCTTTCACCAAGTTGATGATTCTCCAGCAGCAATTGATATTTGTCACAGCGTGTATCCCCAGTAACAACCAGTAGAGCAGAGATCTGCATCTCAGAGCTTCGGATGAAACCTGAGAAAAGCCACTGAACCTCTTTCCAGGCCTTCTTTGAAAAGGCACATTCCAGACTTTTCCCCACCACAGCCACTTGGAGGGCAACATGTGGTGGTGCAGAGACTTGCAGGGCAAGCATGAAGGATATGACAAGGATTGTCCTTCTCACCTTGGTATTTGTTTGACAGCTCTGGTGATGAGATGTTCTGCCAATCGCTAAGGGAACCATCAGATAGGATCCACCATCTTCTATTTCCACAGTACTTCAAGGACATTCTCGAGGCCCAATGTCTCATGGACTTGTGATTAAAAAAATTTTTTCGGTTAAACTTTTCCACAAGGGACAGGTGATACAGCACGGTCCAGCAAATTGGGAGTGTTCTGTGGCAAAGTAGCAAAAACCATCCTTCACGATGCAGGGGACAGGTAGTCTCAGCATTTAGTGATACTTGGTCTTTTTGTACAGGCAGTACACACACAACTTGATGCAGTCACACACAAATGTAGCTGTCGGAATGAGGCTGACATTGGGTACATTTTCCCCCTCTATCTAGAGCTTTATATATTGCATCCATGTGCACACAATTCCTGGAAGGCAGTGGTATTGTCACTGGATTAGTAATCCAGAGATCAAGGATAATGCTCTGGGGACCTGGGTTCAAATCCCACCACAGCAGATGGTGGAATTTAAATTCAATAAAACATCAGGAATTAGAAGTCTAATGGGAGGGAGTTGCCCTGGAAATCCTTAATGTCGACCCTGGACCACAGAGGGAAGCCTCCTGCTGATTACCATGTACCATCCCCCTCGGCTGATAATTCTGCATGGTGAAGTACTAATTTAAGTGTTAATCTGATGAAGCTACAACACAGACTACTTGCATGTCAAACAGCATAAACACCAAATAATAGACAAGAGCTAAACAACTGTACAACAATGGATCGGATCAAAGCTCTGCAGTCCTGCTATATCCAGCCGTGAATGGTGACGGACTATTGAACAACTCACTGAAGGAGGAGGCTCCACAAATATTCGCATCCTCAATGATGGAGAAGCCCAGCGCATCAGTGCAAAGGGAAGGCTGAAGTATTTGCAACAATCTTCAGCCAGAAGTCCCAAGTGGATGATCCTTTTCAGCCTCCTCTGGAGATCCCCAGCATCACAGATTCCCGTCTTCAGCCAATTCAATTCTCTCCATGTGATATCTAGAAACAATTGACGGCACTGGATACTGCAAGGACTAGGGATCCTGACAGTCCCTTTGTGCTTCTGATTTCCTAAGCATTTTCCCGTTTAGAAAATAGTCTATGCCTCCATTCCTCCTTCCGAAGTGCATAACCTCACACTTTTCCACATTGTATTCCATCTGCCACTTCTTTGCCCACTTTCCTAACCTGTCCAAGTCCTTTTGCAGCCCCCCTGCTTCCTCAATACTACCTGTCGCTCTACATATCTTTGCATCATCTGCAAACTTAGCAACAGTGCCTTCAGTTCCTTCCTCCAAATCGTTACCTCCAAACCACTACCATCCTGAAGAAATAGGGCAGCAGATATCTGGTTACACCGCTTCCTGGAGGTTCCCTTCCAATCCAATAACCATTCTGACTTGAAAATATATTGCCGGCTCCTTCACTGTCACTGGGTCAAGTCTTGGAACTCGCTCCCTAATAGCACAATGGGTGTACCTGCACAGACTAAGTACTTCAAGAAAGTAGCTCACCATCAACTTCTCAGGGGCAACTAGGGATGGGCAATGGATGCTGTCCTAGCCTAGGACACCCACATCCCGTAAATGAATTTTTGTTTTAATCTTTGACCTCCTGATAAAATGAGTGAGTGACCGCTGTGACTCAGGTTCTCAGTATGGGCCACATCTGTGCAACGTACAGAAACACCAAGAACACCTCACACCTGCTGACCAGGTTTTTACTGCAATGGAAAGACACATCTCTACCAAATGCCCAGTTTTTGCCTCAGCTTGGCTATATTTTTGGTGTATGCCCTGGTCTCTCCAAACCATATTAGCAGCACCTTCAGGTAGTCTGGTTTGATGGTGAATTAGTAAAGCATCAGTCGACCCAATTCCCGAAGAACATGTCCTCGTTCTCACCGTGATTTATCTTTGCTCCAGAGGCCAGTGTGAACTAGTTAACAGATGCTCAGCAGTCTGCACTCAGACAGCAGATTAGGGCAGAATATGGCAATGTTGTCTATACACAGAGAAGCTTTGACCTGCATATTTCTGCTGTGTGGCATCATCGTTCCTCCTATGCCTGAACCCTTCCTGAAATACTCAGTAAAAAGATCTATGCAACACACGGACTAGGCAGAGGAGAAAATGTCATCCCTTGCCTGGCCCCAGGTTGGATTGGAAAGCTTTCCAATTACCATCCTTTGATTTATTTTAAAATTAATTCATGTGACATAGACATTTATTGCCCATCCCTAGTTGCCCTCGAAATCGAGTGGCTTGCTATGCCATTTCAGAGGGCAGATGAGAGTCAACCATATTGTTGTGGCTCTGGAGTCACAGGTAGGCCAGACCAGGTAAGGACAGCAGTTTTCCTTCCCTAAAGGACATTAGTGAACCAGATGTGTTTTTCTGACAATCGACAATGGTTTCATGATCATCAATAAATTCTTAATTCCAGATTTTTTATTGAATTCAAATTCCACCATGTGCCATGGCAGGATTCAAACTCAAGCCTCAGAACATTAGCTGAGTTTCTGGATTAATAGTCTAGCAATAATACCATGAGGCCATCGATTGAAATTGCGCTACTGATGTTTGTGTAGAGCAGTTGGATCCAATAGCGGATTTTCTCCCAAAATCTCATTATGGAGAGCACATCTATCATGTCGGTGTGCAATATTCTAACAAAGGCATTCACCTAGTCCAGGCTAATGAGACAGGCATCCAATCTGTAGCGCAAGGCTAACAGAGATCATGCTGCTGGGCACAGTGCAGTTCTGTTCAGGCATTTAGTGGTGTCAGAGCAGCAATGACCTCAAACAGAATTTTATTGTCCACATTCAGCAATGAAAGGTGTGGGTGATGACGACATTGCTCATGGATTTTGATACGCTGCTGACCAGAAGCACTTTCATACACTTTCAGTAGGTCAGGGCTGACCCAGTCCCACAGTGCCAAATGTAATTCAGTTGGTAAGCCGTTTTTCTGGAAGCTTTATTCGTCTTGAAGGACCTGACAGTCCTTGTTTGAAGAAATGTTATTTTTCAATGGTTTGGGGGTCTGTTGGGGTATTCTGTGAAACAAGTTTGTAGGTAGAGTGCGTGTGCAACTTGTGATTAATCTAATTATGCTGGGGACCAAGTGTCTATAAAAATGAGCACATCAAAGGGACTAAGTGTGAAAGGCAGGCACTTGAAGTAAGTATGGCAAATTGAATTTTCTACAAGTAAACACAGGGGTAGAAATAGCACAAGTCAGTAAGCAAGGATTTGGGTTTTTGGCTGTTGAATTTCAAAGAGAGGTAAGGAGTTCACAACTTAGAAAAGTTAATAAACAAAAATAGCAAAGTAAAGTTTTACTTTACCCAAAAGAGGTGGCTATAAGGAGAACATAAGATTTTATATTCTGGGAAGGGATGATTTCAAAGAAGGATAAGGACAGGGAAAAAGATGAAAGAGAAAAAAGAACATATTCAAAGAACGGTTGGGAGCTATATTGAGAAGTGGCCATGTAAAACCCCCTAGTGTGTTCAGTGCTGTGAAAAGCAGCAAAATGAGAATGTTTTCAACTAACCTAGAAAAAGATCTGTTCGTTCAGAAAACAGTTTTGTTTTCAAGTTTTTGGACTTTTCCACAGGAGAGGGGGAGAGGGAAAGAAACCCTACAACATCTACTCCCTAAATAAATAGTGGGGTGTGCTTTATGGTATTATAGGAATTTTTATAAATTAAAAAACGTATAACAATTGTTGCCTAAAGGGCTTTTTGAAAGTACAACTAAGGAGGAATTGTTTGAGGGAAATGCCCTGTAAGAGTAATTTTAACTATTCAAATGCAAACTTGCATGTTTAAGTATTCTTTTCTTTTATGAATAGGTGTTTTCATTTAATATTTAGAATCTCCAAAAGTGTTACTGGAATTTGTGGCTTAAGACTTCAGTACACACATTCTCATAGTATAATACAAATATAAAATAGTTGTGATAGCTTGCCAAGTTTCCTTTTAGGGTTTAATTTGTATGGCACTTAGCATCTGCTGGATCATCACATTGTCAGCTCATCCAGAATTAGCAGATTGCCCCCAGACTCTCCCACTCACTGTCATCTAAGACCGCCATGAGGGGTCAGGAAGGACTGGGAAGCCATGCTACATGTGCTGCACTTCATACAATCTGGCACAAAAGGATTTGCTGACTCTCACTATGTCAGATTGCGATGGTGTTACTGAGTTCAGGCAGCTGATCACAAAATTTTCAATGAAAAACATAAGCACGTCTCATCCTGCTCCACGGAGCAGACTCTGGACCAGAAGATAACTTTGGAGGCCTCCGAGTCAAAGAGCAAGGCTCTCTGGATTCTCGTCTCTTGGAGATCCTTCTTGATACCGACACCAGGGAGAGGAACAGATTTTGCATGCTTTTCTGAAGTCAGGACATTGCTCTCTCTCGCCTTCGGGACCCCTTTCAGGATGAAGAATCTCTGGATATTCACCTTGATCATTTATTGCCAGTGTATTGGGATAGCAAGGTTTTCCAGCCTTTGTAATCCTTTGAGTTCCTCTGTTTTCTGGGGTTAGTTTCATGTTCAGCTGTGTTCCCGTCAACCCTCTGGTCTTCCTGTCAGTGACAGTCAAACAATAGGAGGCAGTGGTCAGTGAAGAACACTGGCTTGATGTTGGTGTATCTGAACTTGAATGCTTGGGACACAAAGAAGTCATCAATTCTGGAACAGACAGACCTGTCTGGCTGCAACCAGGTGTACCTACGCTGTGCCAAGTCTGCCAGGCAGGCTGTTGAAGACATTGTGCAGCTTGGCATTTTTATCATTTCCATCAGGCATCTAGATATGGTACCCAATTTGCTGTCAACCCTGGTGGATCATCCAGACTAATATTAATCATGCAGCCGAAAGACCAGCCCGAATATCACCCGTACCAGTGGGAGTTGCTAAAGGATGGACAGCGATTTGTTGTTTAGATCTGGAGCACACAGATCGCAGAAGAACATTTGTATGCATTCCATCCGATATGAAGAGTCAACAGCCAACCAACACCTTAATTTCGGTAATGGTGATGTTTCCTCCATGCAAACACCCAGAGGAATAGCAATAGTTTCTTCCTGACCAGACTGATGGTCCAACTTGACCATCTGATGCTGCTGAGGTTCTCCTACGTTCTTGCCGAGACAGGTCAACTTTGACATTGGCCAAGGTAAAAATACAGCAAAGTAGCTTTAATCTTTCACATGTTGATCTGGTAACTCTTTTGATCTGGTAACCTAAAATCTTTAAAAGTCTAAAGAATGCTCAGGTTAAAGATTCTATGTGTGCTCCTGCATACCCATGGTGTTTGCAAATTTTGCAGTCTTACAAGGCTGAGATATTAGTCCTGCTCTGCCTGGAGAGTGGTATTTCATCAGGGTAACATCAGAAGGGTTGTGCACAGCTTAACCTCGGGCTGTGCTGTTGCTTCACTCTGTTCCATGTCAAGGATATGGTTGTTCCTGGTTACCCGGGGCAGGGGTGTGCCGTTGCTCCTGGTTTCCTGCAGCCAATGTTCCCTGGGCCGTGTGTGCAGGAGGCTAAGGGGTTTGGTCATTTCTGGAGAGTTCTACACCTTTTGCTAACAGAGTGATTCTACATTTAAAACCCTCCTGTGGGTTATTCTGTATTCAAAATCTGTTCTCTTCATCTTTTACCTGACTCATTGTTATGCTAATTTTTCAAAAATTGCATTTCTGATATAAATGATTAAAAGCCATCATTCCCTCTGCTTCTCTGCTCCACTGGAGCAAGCTGAGAGGGAGTGATTGGAGGCAGGAGTGCTGGTGAAAGATTGATTGAATTATTTATTTATTTAATTAGTCAGCTGGTGTGTGTTTTTTTTTGGCCTTTACTTTTGTAGTAGTATTTTTCTTAAGTTTAAAGTGAAAACTGGAAGGGGGCTGCTAATGAGTCTGGGAAGGGTTTTTTAAGCGCGCGAAGTATAAAAGGTAGGCTGCAGTATACAGCGGGCAGCGGAGTGCGTGGGAAGCAGAGTATGAGCTATAAGGCTTTGGCTCACAGGGCTTAGGCAGAAAGGGCGAGCAGGGGTGAGTTTAATTCATTTTTGCTGTTTCTACCTGGTACTGGCAAGGTATCTAGAGGGGATGGGTGTGCAGGCAGTGCTATGTTCCTCTTGCACCATGTTTGAGGTGAGGGACGACGACAGTGTCCCTGCTGATTACATCTGTGGGAAGTGCACCCATCTGCAGCTCCTCCAAAACCATGTTAGGGAACTGGAGCTGGAGTTGGATGAACTTAGGATCATTAGGGATGCAGAGGTGGCCATAGACAGAAGCTTTAGGGATACAGTTACTCCGAGGAATGAAAACAGATGGGTGACGGTGAGAGGGGCTGGGAGGAAGCAGTCCGTGCAGGGATCCCCTGTGGTCGTTCCCCTTAGTAACAAGTATTCCGCTTTGGATACGGTTGAGGGGGATGACATACCAGTGGTGAGCTGCAGTGAGAGGATCTCCAGCACTGTGTCCGTCTCTGTGGCTCGGGAGGGTAAGGGGCAGAGCGGGAGGGCAATAGTTATTGGGGACTCGTTAGTTAGAGGGATAGATAGGAGGTTCTGTGGCAGCAAAAGAGACTCACGGATGGTATGTTGCCTACCGGATGCCAAGGTCTGTGATGTCTCAGACCGTGTTTTCCGGATTCTGAAGGGGGAGAGGAAACAGTCACAAGTCGTGGTACACATTGGTACCAACGACATAGGTAAGAGAAGGGACAGGGATTTAAAGCAGGAATTTCTGGAGCTGGGCTGGAAGCGGAGAGCCAAGACAAAACATGTGGTCACCTCTGGTACGTTGCCGGTGCCACGTGATAGCGAGTTGAGGAACAGGGAGAGAGTGCAGTTAAACATGTGGTTGCAGGGATGGTGTAGGAGGGAGGGTTTCAGGTACGTGGATAATTGGAACACATTCTGGGGAAGGTGGGACCTGTACAAACAGGACAGGGTTCACCTGAACCAGAGGGGCACCAAGATCCTAGGAGGGAAATTTGATACGGCTCTTCAGGGGGGTTTAAACTAATTTGTCAGGGGAGTGGGAAAAGGAATTGTAGTCCAGAAGTCAGTGAGGGTGGTGAGGTATTGGGGAAGGTATCAGGGTCAAGGGTGGGTACCGGTAGACAGGAAGGTGGGTTGAAGTGGGTCTACGTCAATGCAAGGAGCATCCGGAACAAGGTAGATGAACTTGGGGCATGGATTGGTACTTGGGACTACGATATTGTGGCCATTACGGAGACGTGGGTAGAACAAGGACAGGAATGGTTGTTGGACGTTCCGGGGTATAGATGTTTCAATAAGTGTAGGGAAGCTGGTAAAAGAGGTGGAGGAGTGGCATTGTTAATCAAGGATAGTTTAACGGCTGCGGAAAGGCACTTCGAGGGGGATCTGCACACTGAGGTAATATGGGCTGAGGTTAGAAATAGGAAAGGAGCGGTCACGTTGTTAGGAGTTTACTATAGGCCCCCAAATAGTAATAGAGATGTGGAGGAAGAAATTGCTAAGCAGATTATGGATATGTGTGGGGGTCACAGGGTAGTTGTCATGGGGGACTTTAACTTTCCAAATATTGATTGGAACCTTTGTAGGTCAAATAGTTCGGATGGGGCAGTTTTTGTGCAGCGTGTGCAGGAGGGTTTCCTGACACAATATGTGGATACGCCAACAAGAGGTGAGGCCACATTGGATTTGGTACTGGGAAATGAACTGGGCCAAGTGTTAGATTTGGTTGTGGGAGAGCACTTTGGAGATAGTGACCACAATTCGGTGCCTTTTGTTATTGCAATGGAGAGGGATAGGGCCGTACAGCAGGGCAAGGTTTACAATTGGGGGAGAGGTAATTATGATGCGATTAGGCAAGAATTAGGGGGCATAAGTTGGGAACAGAAACTGTCAGGGAAAGGAACTAATGAAAAGTGGAACTTTTTCAAGGAACAAATTGGGTATCCTTGATAGGTATGTCCCTGTCAGGCAGGGAGGAAATGGCCGAATGAGGGAACCATGGTTCACGAAAGAGGTGGAATGTCTTGTGAAAAGGAAGAGGGAAGCTTATGTAGGGATGAGGAAACAAGGTTCAGATGGCTCGATTGAGGGTTACAAGTGAGCAAGGAATGAGCTGAAAAAGGGGCTTAGGAGAGCTAGGAGGGGACATGAGAAGTCCTTGGCGGGTCGGATCAAGGAAAACCCCAAGGCTTTTTACTCTTATGTGAGGAATAAAAGAATGACCAGGGTGAGGTTAGGGCCGGTCAAGGACAGTAGTGGGAACTTGTGTATGAAGTCAGTAGAGATAGGCGAGGTGATGAATGAATACTTTTCTTCAGTGTTCACCAAGGAGAGGGGCCATGTTTTTGAGGAAGAGAAGGTATTACAGGCTAATAGGCTGGAGGAAATAGATGTTCGGAGGGAGGATGTCCTGGCAGTTTTGAATAAACTGAAGGTCGATAAGTCCCCTGGGCCTGATGAAATATATCCTAGGATTCTTTGGGAGGCAAGGGATGAGATTGCAGAGCCTTGGGCTTTGATCTTTGGGTCCTCGCTGTCCACGGGGATAGTGCCAGAGGACTGGAGAATGGCGAATGTTGTTCCTCTGTTTAAGAAAGGGAATAGAAATGACCCTGGTAATTATAGACCGGTTAGTCTTACTTCGGTGGTTGGTAAATTGATGGAAAAGGTCTTTAGAGATGGGATTTACAACCATTTAGAAAGATGCGGATTAATCCGGGATAGTCAGCACGGATTCGTGAAGGGCAAGTCGTGCCTCACAAATTTGATAGAATTTTTTGAGGAGGTAACTAAATGTGTTGATGAAGGTAGGGCAGTTGATGTCATATACATGGATTTTAGTAATGCGTTTGATAAGGTCCCCCATGGTCGGCTTATGATGAAAGTGAGGAGGTGTGGGATAGAGGGAAAGTTGGCCGATTGGATAGGTAACTGGCTGTCTGATCGAAGACAGAGGGTGGTGGTGGATGGAAAATTTTCGGATTGGAGGCAGGTTGCTAGCGGAGTGCCACAGGGATCAGTGCTTTGTCCTCTGCTCTTTGTGATTTTTATTAATGACTTAGAGGAGGGGGCTGAAGGGTGGATCAGTAAATTTGCTGATGACACCAAGATTGGTGGAGTAGTGGATGAGGTGGAGGGCTGTTGTAGGCTGCAAAGAGACATAGATAGGATGCAAAGCTGGGCTGAAAAATGGCAAATGGAGTTTAACCCTGATAAATGTGAGGTGATTCATTTTGGTAGGACTAATTTAAATGTGGATTACAGGGTCAAAGGTAGGGTTCTGAAGACTGTGGAGGAAGAGAGATCTTGGGGTCCATATCCACAGATCTCTAAAGGTTGCCAGTCAAGTGGATAGAGCTGTGAAGAAGGCCTATAGTGTGTTAGCTTTTATTAACAGGGGGTTGGAGTTTAAGAGCCGTGGGGTTATGCTGCAACTGTACAGGACCTTGGTGAGACCACATTTGGAATATCGTGTGCAGTTCTGGTCACCTCACTATAAGAAGGATGTGGAAGCGCTGGAAAGAGTGCAGAGGAGATTTACCAGGATGCTGTCTGGTTTGGAGGGTAGGTCTTATGAGGAAAGGTTGAGGGAGCTAGGGCTGTTCTCTCTGGAGCGGAGGAGGCTGAGGGGAGACTTAATAGAGGTTTATAAAATGATGAAGGGGATAGATAGAGTGAATGTTCAAAGACTATTTCCTCGGGTGGATGGAGCTATTACAAGGGGGCATAACTATAGGGTTCGTGGTGGGAGATATAGGAAGGATATCAGAGGTAGGTTCTTTACGCAGAGAGTGGTTGGGGTGTGGAATGGACTGCCTGCAGTGATAGTGGAGTCAGACACTTTAGGAACATTTAAGCGGTTATTGGATAGGCACATGGAGCACACCAGGATGATAGGGAGTGGGATAGCTTGATCTTGGTTTCAGATAAAGCTCGGCACAACATCGTGGGCCGAAGGGCCTGTTCTGTGCTGTACTGTTCTATGTTCTATGTTAAGGGGTGAATTGGCAATTTTTAATGGAAATTTACAGACCACAGATAATACCCAGGGGCACATTGCTTAGGGAAACAGTTTAAGTTTTTTCAAAAAAAATCAATGGCAAAACAGGTAATCCCAAAACAAATTGATCTTTAATTTCTCACTCAACCAATTTAGACGGAACAATCGTCGAGCAGCTTGTTCTTCCAGCTGCAGAGCACTGTTAGTTGTAACTTAAAAAAGGAACAGACTGAATACAAGGGCTCATTTCACAAACTCGTCACTGGAAATTCTTCATACTGTGGTGGAGCAACACAAGTTAGTATGAATAAAGATATCATCTCAGTTAGCTGTAGGGCCTGGCAACAGGTCTGCACTTGCTTGCATAATTTGATTTATTCTCACATGCATTGTGATACAGGAAACATATTGTTCCTTGCACGCTATACAAAAAACATACCGTCCAAAGAGTAATAGGGGGGAAGGAAAGTAGAGGGTGCAGAATGTAATTCAGTCATAGCTAGGGTGCAGAGAAAGATCAACTTAATACAAGGTCGGTCCATTCAAAAGACTGATAGTACCAGGGAAGAAGCTGTTCTCGAGTCGGTTGGTGCGTGACGTCAGACTTTTGTATCTTTTTCCCGACGGAAGAAGGTGGAAGAGAGTATGTCTGGGGTGCGTGGGGTCCTTGATTATGCTGGGTGCTTTTCTGAGGAAGTGTAAACAGAGTCAATGGATGGGAGGTTGGTTTGCGTGATGGATTGGGCTTAACAATAGATGACAAAGCCTTGAATATTTGGTCACACAGCCAAAGTTGACAATTTGCCTTCACACAAGTTTTAATTATCTCTTGTATGGAATCTTTTATCAAATGCAATATGGAAGTCCATATAAACTACATCCATACATATTCCCCTGACTACCACTTTAGCCGTTTCCTCAAATACTTCAGTTTAATCAGACATGACCCACCCTTCAAATTTGTTCTATCTAATCAGCTCAAGTTTCTCCAATCGCTTTGTCCTTAGAGATTCCAGAATCTTTCCTACAACAGATGTTTAACTCTATTCTATTGGTCCACATTCAAGAGAATTTTATGACTTGAAACTGACAAGTCTCTTCTGCTGTACATGTTTGCTCCCATCTACTAGAGCCAATCTTCTGCGACCAGAAAAGGTATATGCACAGATGTTTAAAATTTTGAATGCAGTGTGACACCATGTTCACATCTTTTATCCATCCCAGTGCTTCAGTAAATTAATCTTGCAGTGACATTTTATTGGACAACTGCCGTCTGGATGCAATTTAACAGATGTAAAAGAACACAACTGAGCTGTTGTTAGTTGTAGCTGCAAAGTACACCCAACAGCAACATGGGTGTGTATGTTAAGCAATAAAATCCTGGAGTACTTTGTCGTCACAATCAGGGCTTAATGAATTTCAGTTCCACCCCAAATATTAATTTTTATGCATCCTTTATTATAAGGAGTTCATCTGCACAGCCCATAATCTGCACTCAGGAACATAAGAATGAAATTTATTTATTTCAGGAGTTGAATGCTGTAATTCTTCCAAGTGCCATTAGCAAAAGGCAAAGTGATTCATCCTTTGAGGCAAGGCTGAATGCGCTTAACATTATTTTGTAATTGTTAAGAAACATTTAAGTCTGGCTCAGCTCAGTCCATATTCAACACTCCGGTTGCAAATTTAAATAATTTCCTTTAAAATCAAGCATTCAACATTAACAGTTCTTACTGCCTTATGGAAGTTGTTGGTCTCAAACATGTGACTCTCTGTCCTCTTGTTAGACAGCATTGATTGACCCTGTCCAAATAGTTACTTGCCAAATCAGCTACCAGTTGAGTCCACACCCATTCCTTTGTGCGGAGAATCTTAAATTCTAACTCAGGATGTTTCACCATTTCGTTATAGAAGGATCTGGGTACAATTTACATTTTTTGAAACAGTCAAAATGATGACATAAGGTTGGAGATGCATGACTCATTATATGGATGTCTGCAGTCTAGCAGATATTCCCAAGATCAGCAGGTATTTTTAATTGGTTATTCAACTGGGAGTTCTTTTGAGGATGCTATGGATAAAGGTAAACCAATGGATGTACTGTACTTAAGACTTCAAGAAGACATTCGATAAGGTGCCACATCAAAGGTTATTGCAAAAAATAAAAGCTTATGTTATAGAGGTAAGGTATTGGCATGGATAGAAAATTGGCTGACTAACAGGAAGCAGAGAGTAGGCATAAGTGGGTATTTTTCAGGTTGGCTGAACTTAACAAGTGTGGTGTCACAGGATCAGTGCTGGGCCCGCAGCGGTTTTTAATTTACATGGATGACTTGGATGAAAGGATTGAAAAGATGGTTGCCAAACTTGATGACACAAAGATAGGTAGGAAAGTAAGTTGTGAAAGGGACGCAAAGAAGCTACAAAAGGACATAAGAGAGGTTAAGTGAGTGAGCAAAGATCTGGCAAATGGAGTATAATGTGGGAAAATGTGAAATTGTCCACTTTGGCAGGAAGAATAAAAAAGCATCTTATCTAACATGGAGAGATTGCAGACCTCGGAGGTGCAGAAGGTGTCCTCGTGCATGAATCACAAAAGGTTAGTATGCAGGTATAGCCAGTAATTCAGAAAATTAGAAAATGTTATCATTTATTGCGCAGGGAATTGAATACCAAAGTAGGCAGATTATGCTTCGGTAGTACAGGGCATCAATAAGATTTTATTAAGTATAGTATTGGTCACTTTATTTAAGGATGAGTGTAAATATATTGGAAGCAGTTCAGAGAAGGTTAACCACAATAATTTCTGGAATAGGTGAATTGTCTTGTGAGGCAAGTTTGGAAAGGCTAGGCTTATATCCACTGACGTTTAGAGGAGTTAAGAGGTGATTGGATTGAAACATTCGCTCCTGAGGGGATCTTAACAGACTGGATGTGGAGACATTATTTTTAAACAGCTACCTCTAATTCTAGATTCTCCCACAAAAGGAAATAAAGGGCTGCCCATTTAAAACGGAGATATCTTTTTTCACACTAAGGTTCGTGAGCCTTTGGAACTCTGAAAAGATGGTGGAAGCAGAGTCTTTGAATATTTTTAAAGCTAAAGTTTATAGATTCTTGCTAAGCAAGGAGATAATAAGTTATCGGGTTAGGCAGGATGCAGATTTAAGCTTACTATCAGATCAACCAGATCTTATCAAATGGCAGAGCAGACTGTGGGCTGAAGAGCCTCCTCCTGCTCCTTGTTCAGATGTAGTGCCATCAGGAAAGGAGTTCCAGGATTTTGGCCCAGCAACATGAAGGAACGGCAATATAGTTTCAAGTCAGGATGGTGGAGACTTGGAGAGGAAAATGTATGTGCTGACCATGTCCTTCTCGTGGCCAAGATTTGGAAGGTGCTGTTGAAAGAGTCTTGGTGAGTTGCTGCAGTGTGTATCTTGTAGTGTGTATCTTGTTGATGGCACAAAATGCTGCTAGGTGCATTAGTAGTACAGGGAGTGAATGTTTAAGGTTGTGAATGGGATGCAAATTAAGTGGGCTGCTTTGTCCTGGATGGCATTGAGCTGGCGTTGTTGGAGCTGCACTCATCCAGGCAAGTGGATATTCCATCACATTCTGGACTTGTGCCTCATTTCATAGAATCATATAATTCCTACAGTGCAGGAGGAGGCCATTCGGCCCATCAGGTCAGGACCAACTCTCCGAAAGAGCATCTTACCCATATAGACAGTCACCCAAGGCCAGAACTGAACCTGGGTCACAGGCGCTGAGGCTACGGTGCTAAACACTGTGCCACGGTTCCGCCCGCAACGGAAGGCCTCTGGCCTTTTATACCTGCTATAGTTATATGGCTGATCCAGTTCAGTTTCCAGTGAAGGTAACTTCTCGGATGCAGATGTGGCTGAACAATCAAGCCAATTGCTACAGCAGTTCTTTTGGATGGTATCCTGAGCCCAACCATCTTCAGCAGCTTCATTCATAACCGCCCCTTAATCTTAAGGTCAGAAGTAGGGATTTTTATTAGAGGAATATGTACGTGCTGCCCTTGTCCTTCTAGAGGCCAAGATTTGGAAGGTGCTGTTGTGTTGACTATTATTTGCAACTCATATTGAGGCAGTCTGTGCCTGTATGACCTGGGCCAACATTCAAACTTGAAGACTTTAATTTATTTAATCTAGCCTCAACCAAGGCTAATAGTGTTGAAAGGAATAGATTTACAATACCATTGGGGATCCACTGAAAAACCAAAATGTTATTGCTTTCCAGCATACCTGGCCTTTCTGGTTGGATCTTCAATGCCAGTTGTCTTACGAAGTCCAGTGGTAGCTGTATAACCTCCTAAAAGAAAGGGAGTATGGTTTTATTTCTGTCCCTCATTATTCTAAAATAATTTTTTGTTTACAATTTGTTACTGCTTGATGTACCCAAGAGAATATGTTAAGCTCCCTAAATCAAGAACAATTCTTATGGTAATTAACATTTACTTTCACTATATTGTCCTTTGGACTGCTGAATAAGCTTTTGAACAGAGGTCACTAATAATTTACTTAATCAGATTAATCAGAGATAGTTTATGAACGGAATTTTCCAATTGCCAAATACTTTGCTTATTAACTATATATGAAATAGGATAAGATACTATGTCCAACATTTAAACAACATTAAATAAATATGTCTCATCGAAAATATCTAGTCAGCTTTTGTCTGGTTTCCTTTTCATTTGTTTGGCCATTGTATCAGAAAATGTTTCTTGACTAATGCAAAAATATTCTGAATTATGATAAACAGTAGACTACGATTAATGTAATTTGCAATACACCCACTTCCCTTCCAGAAAATGATTGCCCAAAACCATCACTGGATACAAATTTTAAACAAGATGCATTTTCCATATGTTATCATTTTCTGTGTTGGAGACAAAGCAGCAATGCAAAGGGGAAATATTGAAAGATAGAACTGGTATGGGCATTTGGACCCAGTTTACCTCCAATTGTTAAAATATTAAGGGGAGCCTGAGGAAAAACAAAATAATGATGGCTAGGAAACAGTCAACAATGTTACAGCAAAGTATACTTTTTTTTTTACATTAAATACACAGCAAAGAGATCAGCAAAACCCAGGGAACCCTCAGGATTAAGCTAAACTCTCAGAGGGTAAAACTAATTTAACATATTAAAAGAGAATTTCTGCTTCAAAACAGGTTGGGGAGGGGGCTTCAATCTCTCTTCTGGGTTTAAAACTGATTTCTTGCTGAAGTCCATTCAGAGGCTGCTCTTGGCCTTAAACAGTCAAGCCCCGCTTACTCGAAAAAGCTGTTCCTGCACATTGAGCCAGGCCAATTCATTCTTTTAATCTTTTAATGATCAGTTATGAAATGTTCGTTCTTGTTCATCCAAAGACGGCCACGCTCAGCATCTGGAACTTTTTGGTGGGGTACACATAAGTGACTACTAAGGCCGATCTTTGCCCAGAAGGTTCTGCTACAAATTGGACAGGATACCACATACGATTTGACAAGCTGCTGGCTCAGAATTTCTTCTTGCATTTTCTCTCTGCCTCTGACAAGTCTCAAACAATGACGTGACACAGTGCAGGAAAGAGATGGAGAATCTGGTGAACTGGTGCGACAACAATATTCTCTCCCTCAATGTCAACAAAACAAAGGAAATAGTCATCGACTTCAGGAAGCATAGATGAGAACAGGCCCCTGTCTAAATCAATGGAGACGAAGTAGAAATGGCTGCGAGCTTCAGGTTTTTAGGTGTCCAGATCACCAGCAACCTGTCCTGGTCCCCCTCAGTAAGGAGTCTAACAACACCAGGTTAAAGTCCAACAGGTTTATTTGAAGCAAACGCCACTAGCTTTCGGAGCGCTGCTCCTTCGTCAGGCGAGTGGGAGATCTGCTCCGAAACAGCAAACAGGGCATATAAAGACAAAATCAATTTACAGAATAATGAATAATGATTGGAATGCAAGTCTTTACAGCTAATCAAGTCTTAAAGGTACAAACAATGTTACAGATAGTGTGACATGAACCCAAGATCCCGGTTGAGGCCGTCCTCATGTGTGCGGAACCTGGCTATCAGTCTCTGCTCAGCGACTCTGCGCTGTCGTGTGTTGTGAAGGCCGCCTTGGAGAACGCTTACCCGAATATCAGAGGCCGAATGCCTGTGACCACTGGGATCTTGGGTTCATGTCACACTATCTGTAACCCCCACAACTTGCCTGGACTTGCAAAATCTCACTGGCTGTCCTGTCTGGAGACGATACACATCTCTTTAACCTGTGCTCAATGCTCTCTCCACTCACATTGTCTGTACCTTTAAGACTTGATTAGCTGTAAAGACTCGCATTCCAATCATTATTCAGAAAATTGAGTTTGTGTCTTTACATGCCCTGTTTGCTGTTTATGAGCAGATCTCCCACTCGCCTGACGAAGGAGCAGCGCTCTGAAAGCTAGTGGCGTTTGCTACCAAATAAACCTGTTGGACTTTAACCTGGTGTTGTTAGACTCCTTACTGTGTTTACCCCAGTCCAACACCGGCATCTCTACATCATGGTCCCCCCCATGCCAACACTATAGTTAAAAAATCCCACTGACGCTTTACTTTCTTAGGAGACTAAGGAAATTTGACTTGTCAGCTACGACTCTCACCAACTTTTGCAGATGCACCATAGAAAGCATTCTTTCTGGTTGTATCACAGCTTGGTATGACCCCTGCTCTGTCCAAGACTGCAAGAAACCACAAAAGGTCAGGAACGAAGCCCAGTCCATCACTCAAACCTGCCTCCCATCCATTGACACTGTCTATACTTCCTGCTGCCTTGGAAAAGCAGCCAGCATAATCAAGGATCCCACGCATCCCAGACGTACTCTCATCCACCTTTTTCCGTTGGGAAAAAGATACAAATGTCTGAGATACCAACCAACTCAAGAACAGCTTCTTCCCTGCTGCCAGACTTTTGAATGAATCTATCTTGTAATAAGTTGATCTTTCTCTACACCCTAGCTATGACTGTAATACTACATTCTGCACTCTCTCCTTTTCTTCCCTATGTACGATATGCTTTGTTTGTATAGCGCATGGGAAACAATACAGGTCACTGTATACTAATACAGGTGACAATAATAATCAAATCAAAAGTGCAGATGGGGAACCAAAGATGGTGCTGTTGTGAGAGGAAGCACGATCCACAGGTGGCAAGATCCTTCTTGAAGTCCAGCTGTTTGCTGAAGTCTGGAGAGAGGTTAATGTCCATCAAGCAAGCTTTAAACATACCTGGAGTGCAGTTGCAAAGAGAGAACTTCGAAAGTCTAGCTGGAAAGGATTATTTTTAGATTCCTTCCTGCCGCTTGGAATTTACTGTGCGCTCAGCGGGGGAGGGGCTGTGGATTTCAGCTCAGTCTGCAAACTCTATTCCTTTTTCACCCAAGAAAGGGTGAATTCAAGTGGGAAGCAGGAGCCACTGAGGTCCTGCTGCAAATTGCAAGCTGCTATTTCTACTTTTGGATTGGTTTTTTGCAGCTAGAGCTCATTGAAGAGCATGTTGGGACTTGCAGTTCAGCCTGGAATCATCTTGTAGTTTTTTCATTCAGTCAAGTGTGAATTGGTTTAGGGTGGGGGCAGCCCAGGGAAGAAAACTCCTGTGTCATAAAAACTGCAACTGTCAGAACAACCTGGGGACACTGTGCTGTTTCTTTTTTCACCCAACCAAGGGTGAATTAAAGTGAGGGAGAAGAGTTGCAACTTTCAACTCGGCTGGGAACCCTTTGCTACTTCTGTTCGCCCAGTTAAGGGTGAAGGTGAAAAGCAAAATCCATGTAAGAACTCTGGTAGATCGAACAGCGAAATAGCTGGGGGTCCCAGCACACTCTCCTGGAAGGATCCCTGAACAGAGCATGCTGAGTGTAAGGACAGGGGAAGCTATTATGGAGGCCATGCAAAGATTGGACAGTAAGTTGGACCAGGGGCCACTGAGTTGCAGGCCAAGATAAACGAGCTGAGAGAGGAGCCCGGATCATCTGTTAAATCTCTCCATGGTGTCACCATCGCCCATGAGAACCACTTGAAGGGGCTTGAGCACTCGGAGGCATTTAGTGGAAACACTATCTCCGAGCTGAAGAGCCAAGTTACTCATTTATCATCGGAGGTTAAGTCCCTAAGGGAGAAATGTGATGAGATGGAAGAACGCCAAAGACGAAATAACATCCGTCTGATCGGCCTTCCGGAGGGAATCGAGGGCCCAAATATCACAGACTTTGTCGCCCGGCTATCGAAGAATGTGTTTGAACTTGAGGATGAGCCGCTTCTGGATCGCGCAGTGTGTTACGGGCAAAGCCCAGACCGGGAGAAACTCCTCAGCCCATCATTGCACGACTACATTACACCTCAGCATGAGACAGAATCCTGCTGCAAGCAGCACAGGTTACCACTCTGAGGTACCAGGAAAATAAGCTGTTGATATTTCCAGATTTTATCCCGGTAGTGGCAAGGAGAAGGGCGGCCTTCACGGATGTCAAACGACTTCTGCGTGACTGTCTTGGGTCAGGTTTGGAGTTGGCTTTCCAGTCTGCTTGAGAATTACTCTCAACAATGGAACCAAGCACAAATATCTCTGGGTGTGGCTTGGCCTCTTTCAAGCCCACCCTCTTCTCTTTCTCATGGTTGGTTCCCCACGGCCGGTGGGGGATGAGGCGTCTACCGATGTCAGCGGTTGCAGGGAAACTCCCCAGTGAGGGATACCAAGCTACTGTTAGGAATGTGGGATGCTGGCTAAGAGGCCCTTATGCTCCGACCTCAGAGTGAACAAGTCCACCAGCTGGAATGTCAGGGGATTAAACCATCCGGTTAAGTGCGGTAAGATATTTCAACATCTCCGACAACTGGGTACCCAAATTGCGTTCCTCCAGAGACCCACCTCAGTTCATGGACTATTTTAGACTCCAGAGGGGATTTTGGGGGGGGGGGGGGGGGGGGGGGGGGGGGGGGCAGCAGCAGCAGCAACAATCCTCATCCACAAGTCCTTACCCTTAGCAGTAGCCAGTCATTTCTGACTCAAATGGCCGATATGTCATTGTCATGGATAAATTATATGGGACGCCCCTGGTGTTAGCCACTGTGTATGCCCCAAGCTGGGATTGTGAAAACTTTTTCCGGTTGTTTTTCGCGCCACTTCCAGATTTGAATTCACATCGGTTGACACTGGACCGAGATTTCAACTGTTGGCTGATTCCTGCCCTGGACCGCTCCTCCCGCAGGACCGCAGTATCGGCAGAAATTAATTCATTTCTCACGGAATACATGGTGTCGGACCCATGGAGGTTTCTTAACCCCACTAGTGGGGAATTCTTTTTCACCTGTCCACTGAACGTATTCATGTATAGATTATTTTTTGGTAGATAGTAAGTTGTTCCTGGCTGTGCGCTCATGCTCCTACAAAATCAATGTAATCTCGGACCATGCTCTCTTGACAATAGACTTGACAGTGGGGAGGAGGGTAGGCAGGCCCCCTTACGCCATGGCGATTTAATACTTGTCTGCCCTCTAATGATGAATTTGTTAGATTTCTGTTAACCCAGATCGATGATTTCTTAGCGTTTAATGATGCTCCGGGAGTCTCAGCAACTACCTTATGGGAGACATTGAAGGCTTATTTAAGGGGTCAGATTATATCTTATTCAGCACACGAGGCGAAGCAGAGAGTTAGGTGGTTATCGGAATTGCTGGGGCATAGCGCCGAAGTTGATGCCATGTACACGGTGGACCCGTCCCCAGAAGTATATAAGGAACATTTACTACTACAGGCGGAGTTTGAGACCTTGTCCTCACCTCAAGCAGAAGAGATGCTGTTCAAGTATACACTATGTGGGACAAGACAAGCAAGCTACTAGCTCATCAGCTGCGTCAACTCTCTGCCAAAAGTAGACAAATGCAGACTCCAAGTGGGGTCTCTACTGATCCACAGTGAATAAATGAACTGTTCAGGGACTTTTACTAAACCTCTATAGCTCGGAAACTACCACCAATGAGGCGAACTTTCAGGAGTTCTTTGGGGCACTGAATCTCCCCATGGTGGGCAGGGAAGAGGCCACGGCATTGGAGAAACCAATCGACGTTGACGAAATTGTTAGGGCAGCCAGAACCATGCAGAGTGGGAAATGTCCGGGACCAGAGGGGTACCCCATTAAATTCTACAAAAAATTTATGGATAGATTGATCACGCGCAGTAGCAGGAGAGCCAATGAATCACATGAGAACCGCTCTCTCCCGCAGACTTTGAGGCAAGCGACAATTTCACTTATCCTTAAAAAGGACTCGCAAATCTGCAACTCTGATAGACCGAGCTCTTTGCTGAATGTGGATCTCAAACTGATCTTTAACATTCTGCTCTCATCATCTCGCCTGACCAGACGGGGTTCATTAAAAATAGACATATGTACTCAAATATTCAGCAGCTGTTTAACATTATGTATGCGCCTGCCACCTCCAAGCTATCAGAGGCGTTAATCTCGCTGGACGCTGAAAAAGTGTTTGATTGGGTGGAATGGGATTATTTATTTTATACTCAGAAGGTTCAGGTTCAGCCCAAAGCTCATCTCCTGGATCAAAATACTGTACTCTGCCCCTCTAGCCTCGGTCCGGACAAACAAACTGCATTCAGCTTTTTTCCCTTTGTCCTGGAGCACTAGGCAAGGATGCCCCCTCTCCCACCTGTTAATTGCCTTTGCTATTGAACCTCTTGCTGTGGCTTTTCGCAACAGCAAACGAGTGGTGGGGATTGGGAGGGAATCGAGTGGAGAGTATCGCTGTATGCGGACGACCTACTATTACGTCGGCGACCCGTCCAACTCGATTCCAAAAGTCTTATCTATACTAGAGAGATTTGGTCGTATTTCGGGGTACAAGCTTAACTTGAATCAGAGTGAGCTCCTTCCTTTGAATGCAGCGGCTCATAGCCTCCCACTCCACATCCTGTCTTTCAAGATTGTCACTAGGCAGTTTACTTACTTGGGAGTGCAAGTGACTAGCAAATTTAGTGGGCTCTTTGGAGCTAACTTTGCTCCACTCATGGGGCGGACAGAATAGGACCTCAAACATTGGTCCATCCTCCCGTTATTGCTAGCGGGCCGTATCAATGCAGTGAAGATGAACATACTACCCAAGTTTTTGTATCTCTTTCAGTGCATCCCGGTGTTCATCCCCAAATCCTTTTTTCACAGACTTGATCAGCTCATTTCAAGCTTTGTCTGGAATAGGAAAAACAAGAATGCGGAGGACAGTCTTGCAAAGCCCTAAATGGAGGGGGGTATGGTTTCGCCCAATTTTCTATTTTATTATTGGGCAGACAATATGAGAGCAGTAGTGTGTTGGGTGCAGAGAGATAGGCAATAGGAGGTTATTTATCGGCTGCAGTTAGAATCCTCCTCCTGAGCTCAGTCTTCCCTGGCTGTCCTGATACGTTCCCCAGTAAATTTTCCCTCCTCCCAGTATACTAGTTGTCAAGTCAATTCTTTGAATTTTGACGCAATTTAGACGCCACTTTGGATTTCAGGCCTGGTCGCTGGCTTCCCCAGTATCGGCTAATCATTTTGTTCTTCTGTCTGTTTTGGATGGTGCCTTCCATATGGGTCAAGCATGGAATCAGAACATTCCGGGACTTGTATGTGGACGGCGTGTTTGCGTCATTCCAGCAGGTGGTGGATAAGTTTGCTTTACCTGCAACGCACTGTTTCAGACATTTGTAAATTCGAGATTTTGTGCATAGGACCAACCTCCAATTTCCAATGCTCCCACCTCGTGCCGCCATTGACATCTTCTTAGTGCCTTCTATTACAATGCAAACTATCATTTCTGTTCCTTATTCTCAAATTCTGTCCCAACAAAACTCTCTATCAGTAGTTAAATCTTTATGGCAACAAGATCTGGGGGAGGAGTTCTCGGAGGAGCATTGGGGCATGGTGCTGCATCAAGTACACTCCTCCTCAATATGTGCCAAGCTGGATGTGATACAATGTAAACTCCTTCACAGAGCATATCTAACTAGGGTTAGACCTCAAGAATGTACCCAGGCACAAGCCCCATTTGTGAACAGTGCCAACAAGCTCCCACCACCCGCATACATATGTTCTGGGCTTGGCCACTGTATAACTACTGGACATCAATATTCGAGGCGATTGCAGCAACGCTAAATCAGGACATAAGTGCATCCCCCAGGCTGCCCCATTTGAGGTCGTGCCTTTAAATACACTGCTGCCGAAATTCCAAGCGGATTTTGTAGCTTTCACTACACTCTTGGCAAGACGACTAATCCTGTTTAGGTGGAAATCAGGTGCACTCAGTGGATGGAGGTGGTAGATACCATTAAGCTGGCGGAGATGAGGTGCACGCTACATGGGTCCACTGCTAGGTTCTATAAGACTTGGCAACCATTTATAGTGCATGTTGGGACGCTGCAGTTGAAGCTGGATGAGTAGATACCTGATGGTCCCAGGACCCCGGGAGCTCCCACAGAACCCTCTCTCCCCTGATTGGTGGGCACGCCGTGGTCTTTTACCCAAGCACACTCACCCACCCTGCTGAGGTGTGGGGACCAACACGAGAACTTCTCTCTTTTCCCTCTCTCCTTCGCTGTCTCTCTTTCTTTTCTCTGCTCGCTAGTTTATAGCCTGTGCTGTTTGGGCACTCAGTTGGTTCTCCAGCAGCGTTCCTCTGCCTTTTAATATTATTACTGTCATTACCGGTGCAATTAGACAGGACTTGGGCAGGGTGGGTACCGGGGGTACCAGGGGCTTGTCCCTGGCCACGGGGAGCCCTGTGCCAGTCGCGTTAGAATGTACACGCAAGCACTGTGTGGATCTGTATCTGTGTGTGTTTGTTATGTAAAATAAGAAAATTTTCAATAAACATATCAAAAAAAAGTGCAGTTTGCAGCAATACTGGGCAAGCCTTTCCCAGACTCAAGTCTTTATCACAGCTCCTAAGTGAAGCCTTCAAAGTGTCCCTGGAAATGCTTTCTTTGACTGTCAGGAGAGCACACCCCAAACTCTGCCATGCATTAAACTGTTACAATCCCTACAGAGACCAATAACTTTTAGAAAGATATTTGAATTTTTGGCAACTAACAGGAATGCACACACAAGATTTCAAGTGTAGACTTTCCCCATAAATTAAAAGCAACATTGACAAAACACTATTTCAGTAGACAACATATACTCTAAACAGAAAAGTTTCCCCATTAATCTTTGAAAACGGCTGATCATTCCCCTCCAAGGTTATACTTCACTCTGTCCCTTAAGTAGACATTTCATCCTCTAGAAACCAGCCCAAATTTATTCCTAGCTCTTGATAGCTCACTTTCTTTTCCAGCCAGATAACTAATTGCCGAAATGATTTTCACAGCCCTGTCCTGTAGCCAAAACTAAGAGAATCTTCTAACTTCATTTAAATCCTCACAAACTTGGTCTCTTTAATCTAAGCATTTGATTTATTGTCACATGTATTAGTATACAGTGAAAAGGATTGTTTTTTGCATGCTATATGGACAAAGCATACCATACATAAAGGAAAGGAGAATGTAGTGTTACAGTTATAGCTAGGGTGTAGAGAAAGATCAGCTTAATATAAGGTAGGTCCATTCAAAAGTCTGATGGCAGCAGGGAAGCAGCGGTTCTTGAGTCAGTTGGTACATGAGCTCAGACTTTTGTATCTTCTTCCTGACAGAAAAAGATGGAAGATAGTATGTCCAAAGTGTGTGAGGTCCTCGAGAAGGAGCATGAGCTCCCATCCACAATCTGTGTGGTGAACAAAAAAAGATGGTCTGCCTCTTTCTTTGATTTTTGCACATTGACCAATGAGGTTCTGGAAAATCTTTAGAAACCTGCCACCTAATATCCCCATAGATTTTAATAGACCTTTCCTTCCTAAATCCCATGCCCATGCCAACATGAATGATATGCCTTGTATCCAGGTCAAAATGTGGATTGTCTCTAGATCTCCAACTCTACTCTAGCTTGGATTTAACTGGACAGTTTTTTGCATTTATCAGGGCAGATGTAAGAATACCAAATTTCAAAGGAAACAACACATGAGAAAAGAGTGCGGATTAGTCGGCAAGTGTACTCTGATTGGTCAGGGCATTACCATGCCGAATGTAACAGGAAATAGTTATCCTCCAGACTTTTGCTTAAAATCAAAAAAGGCAAATCGATTCTCATTGATTGAGGCATTGCCCTTGGGTTACACACTCGCTAGAAGCTACATATAATCTGAAAATAGGAAAAATATGTCCAGATATTGTGCCTTTTTCAATAAAACAAAACCATAGGGACAACAATTTCCGAGTGCATTTTCCACGGCAACACCTCCAACCAATTAGCATCCTCTTTACAAATTGTTGTTGCCTTTGAAATTTGGTATTCTTGTTTCTGTCTTGGTAAGAGCAAGACAAAAAACTTCATAGCATGTCTCATTTTTCGGTAACACTCAAGTTCTATACTCATGAGCAATTATTTATAACTGTTTATTAAAACCTGACATTCCTGACACTTGGAGACTAACAATTTACCTACAGTTATCACAGATGCCCTTGCCATTGTCCACAGATGTGAACATTTTGCACCATGTTAACTAACTTGGGGAGGCTCTCCTTCAACCACCAAGCCACGTAAACTTGCCGCCGAGCAGAGTTCAGAACAAGTCACATGACCCCCTTCGTTCCTCCATTTTATTTTAAAGTAAACAGACAATCCCAAAACATAATCTTATAAACTTGATATTTTTTAAAAAGTGAGTATCAGGCTTCTGGCTACATGACCAGCCCAACACAGCTGTGTAACTGTTCCAAGTTGGTACAGATATTTGGCATACTAGCCAAGGTGAGCCACTCACTGGTATTTTGTCCTGCCATCTGATCTTCAGAAGCTTCTGACGGCAGCTCAAATGAAAACGGTTGAGTTTCTTAACATGACACTGGTATACTGTACAAGTTTCACATGTATATTGCAAAGTGGACAGGACTTCCACAGACTTTTGGTTTGGGAGGCAGGCTTATTCCTCTTCATTCCCATGCTGATGTGCGAAGTCTATGGAACACTATAGTTGCATCAACTATTCTTGCATGTATCCCATTGTTAATGGATAGCTCAATAGCGTGCTCTGCTGATATAACCAAACAATATATAGTTGCAAACAATAAAAGTACTAACTTCGCAAAGTAAATCAATGAAAAAGGTTTAATAAAGAAACTTCAATACACCAACATTGAGGTCACACCCTGGGACCCACAAGCTCCGCACAATGCACATCAGCTTTCTATTTATACCCGGTCAGCTGACCCTCACAGCATGTCATCATTGGTTACATTACAACAGATTCCAATGTTACCATTGGTTACATTATAGCATATATGATTCAGTGGTGATTCAGCAGACTAGGACTATTCCAAAGTGCAACTTCAGGGAAAGCTAGCGATCATATATTAACAAATTGAAGTTTTCTTACCCCAGGTTGTACAAAGTTATCACCCAATAAAAGCTTCATCACGTGTTTACTGAAATCCACAATGTTCTTCAGTCGACGGGGGGCTTCTTCCAGTGCCTGCAATATTAAATCATTTGTTCACATCCAAAAATGAGTCTGTACTATTATGGTTCAGGTCAGAAACTCCGAAGTGCTTAATGAAGCCCGCCTGGATCATACCTTTTGCATCTTGAATTTGGCTAGGATAAGCATGACATGTTTCACTTCAGGTATGATTCAAATGACCCACTAGGGAGCTTTTATCAAACAAAATTTAATTAATATAGTTAACGTGTATGGAAAGAAAATTAGCAACAACTTTTATCAATTACAGACAAAGAACAAAACAATGACAACATAAAACCCTTAACAAATATATCCAAGATGTTCCAATCAAACCAAAACCAGACAAAACCCCTTAAACAAGTTCAACACAACAAAGTCTAATGCTCATGTGATACTGGAATGGAGTCCTTTGGTTGGAGAATTGAAAACTCAGTCTTGTAAGATCTAATAGTTCTCTTGACACATCCAGAACAGTTTGAAGTCAGAACAGCTTCCCAGAACACCGGGTAGACTCTGATCAAGCCACCAACAGCAGATTTTCTACTTCAGGAATGCAAGACTTTGTTTTCAGTTCACCAGCAGAATTTCCAATACAACAAGGAGAGAAAAACTTATTTTCAGCTTGCTGTCCCTTTTAAACAACCAACCTGCAGCTCCAAACTTAAAATGAAAGAGCTTCTGTCACCTGACCTGCCAACTAGTTGTGTTCCTAACAATGCCGGGTCATAAAATCTAACCTCAGAAAGTACCTGATGTGGTGGTGAGCAGCCTTCTTGAAACGCTGCGGGTTGACCCACAATGCCGTTAGGGAGGGATTTCGGGATTTTGACCCAGCAACTGCAAAGGAACGGCAATATATTTCCAAGTCAGGATGCTGAGGGGCTTGGAGGGGAACTTGCAGGTGGTGCTGTTCCCATTTATCTGTTGCTCTTATCCTTCTAGATAAAAGTGTTTGTGGGTTTGGAAGAATCTTTGGTGAATTTCTGCAGTTCATCTTGTAGATAGTACACACTGTTGCCTCTGAGCGTCAGTGGTGGAGGGAGTGGATGTGGTGGTCTCTCAATTTCTATATACCTATCATAGGCCCTATTCATTTCTATTTAAAGAGAAATCTTTTGATCAGAAATCATTTCATTTATAACAAATAGGATGATGTCTGGGAGCATTAGTCTGAGCAACCCATTAAGTAGAAAACAATCTGCAAAGTCGCATACTTTAAATCTTTAAATATAGGGGAGCCCAATTATGATGAATAGCATCAAATGAAAACTACAAAATAGAAAACTTAAGCACATGATTTTAGTGGAAGTGGAGCCTGGAGGGAAGAAATCCAGAAGGCTCAATAAAAGCTGACTATTTTCCCCCAGACTGTATTCTTCCACATGCAAATTTTCACCTAATCTATTTCCCTACTTCCCACTCAAGCCAGATTATTTCCCCCCCACCCAACCTTCACTAGTGGTTTGAGATGTTCCCTTATGGTTTGACAGATAACTAAACCACAGTAGCTTTTTTCAGATCATGGATTGGTGTTTCCAAGCACATTAACCACGATTTAAACTATTTTTTAAAAAGTACGAAGCATAGTTTTCAGTAGAATACAACTAAACTGTGGGAAGGCTAGGCAGCACAGTAAGAATTGCACTCAGTATGTAAAATTGAACTGCCTCATAAAAAAAGTACAAGGGATAGGCTAGCAAATTATTGGAAACAATTGAGAGATAGGATAAACTGTCACTTAGAAAGGCATGGATTGATCAGGGATAATCAGCATGGTTTTACTGGGGAAGATCACGTCATACTAACTAATCAAATTTGAGGAAGTAACAAGGGGGATTGATGAGGTTAGTGCAGTGGATATTGTCTACACACATTTCCCCAAGCTATTTGACAAAGTTCCAGTTGGCTGATCGATCAGACAAGAAAGATGTCATACAACACAGCGGAAGGTGACAAGTTGGATCCAAAATTGGCTCCGAAAACAAGGTTGATGGATGTCTTTGTAAATGGAAAATGGTTTCCAATGGTATTCCATGGGGTTCACACTACTTGTTGCATATATTAATGATTTAGACTTAAATGTTGGAGGCATGATTGGGAAATATGCAGATGACACAAAAATTGGCTGTGTACTTGATAGCGAATAAAATAGCTGTGGACTCCAAAATTATATCAACAGTTTGGTGGAGTGGGCAGAGAAGTGGCAAATGGAATTCAATCCAGAAAAGTGTACGGTAGCACATCAAGGAGGGCAAACAAAGCAAGGGCATACTCAATAAATAGGAAGATAGAGGGTGTTGAGGAAGTTAGAAACCTTAAGTGCATGTCCACAAGTCCTGGAAGGTAGCAGAACAAGTTGACAAAGTGGTCAAGAAAGCATATGAAATGCTTTCCTTTATTGGATGAGACATTGAATACAAAAGCAGGGGTGTAATGATGGAACTGCATAAAACACCGATTACGCCACAGCTGGGTTTTATGCACAGTTCTGGTCTCGACATTACAGGAAGGACATAATTGCTCTGGAGAGAGATCAGAGGAGAGTTATAAGAATGTTGCCAGAGCTTGAAAATTGCAGCTACAAGGAGAGATTGTATAGGTTAGGGGTTTTTTTCTCCTTAGAAGAGGCGACTAAGGGATGACCTCATTGAGGTGTACAAAATGATGAGAGTTTTGACAGGAAAGATATGTTTCCGCTATCTGAGACATCAATTACCAGGGGACATAAATTTAAGGTGATAGGTAGAAAGATTAGAGGGGACATGAGGGTGTTGGCCATCTGGAATTCTCTGCCTAAATTGGTGGTTGAGGTCAAAACACTCAACTCATTTAACAAGGTATGGATCTGCATCTGAAGCACTGTAACCTGCAAGGCATTTTAATCCCAATTTGGAAAATGGGATTAAAACGAGTGGCTAGTTTAGTTTTCCTCTTTTTTGGCCAGCACAGATAAGATGGGCTATTCTACTTTCTGCACTCTAACCTTTCTATGGTTACATTCAACATACTTACAAATTAGGAACAGGAGTAGGCAACTCTGCCCTCATGCCTGCATCACCATTCGATAAGATCACGGCTGATCTAATTTAAGCCTCAAAGCCATATTCTTGCCTACACCCAATAACCTCACCCACTTGCTCATCAAGAATCAATCTACTTCTGCCTTAAAGATATTTAATATTTAGATGAGCCAACTGAGAAACAACATGCAAAATGTAAATTCTCACGAGGCAAGTACTTAAATTATTTTGACAGCAGTACTTTTGCCCAAGCAAAGATTTTTGTATTACTTATTTCAACCTATGCTGCAGTACACAATTACTACAAATAAAACTAAATGATTGTAGAGGGAGAAAAATATTGCATTAAAAAAGTGTTGATCAAAAAGGTCTGTAGGGGTGAAGTTTTCAGAAAATACTGTTACCACAGAAATGGTAATCAAAAAAAATCTAAAACTGTTCACCAGATTTTTCAGCCAGCAGCAAAGCAACAGAACTCACCCTTCAACTCAAAGAAAACTGCCCACAAAAGAACTGACAATCTGTGTGTTTCCCCTTTCCTGATCTCGGTTTAAATTTAGCATCAAGCCAAAAAGATATCCAGACTTCCAGCAACTATGATGTCATCAAGCTGTGCAAACAGTTCATCACACTTGGGTATTTTCACAGACAACAAGCAAGGAAGTAAAATGCATAATTTATCCTTTTTAATTAAATTTTACCATGAGCAAAGTATTTGGGATATAGACATTGGATTATGGTAGAAACTGAAATGCAGGATCAAACAAAAGAATTTTGAACATGTGTAATCTATCATACTGCAGAGATTTTACATTCCACAAATTAAAGTTTCTAGGGCAGGACAAGTTTTTCCAACAGTAATTGCCATTTAAACGTGTCGTTGAAAACCTAGGTACACTCCATTCAAGAAGGTGTGACTTTTTCCAAGGGTTTTTACAGTAGGATTTAATATAAATGGGCAATAACTCATCAGTTCAGTGATTTCTACTGGATTGCAGTCTGGGACTCCAAAAGTGCACCCCTTCGGGAAGTGTACAATAATCAACACCTTGAATTTCTATGTCTAATTAAACATGTGCAGGCTGCAGCAGTTTCAAAGAAGTAAACATGATAAACGCTGAACTTCACCAACATGCAGCAAAATCTGGGCATGACATTTTTAAACAAGATGTGGAGATGCCGGCGTTGGACTGGGGTAAACACAGTAAAAAGTTTAACAACACCAGGTTAAAGTCCAACAGGTTTATTTGGTGGCTTTTGCTACCTTTATTGTGTGGCTTTTGCTACCAAATAAACCTGTTGGACTTTAACCTGGTGTTGTTAAACTTTTTACTATTTTTAAACAATGCCATGTTTATTGATCAGCTGAAAACAAAATCAGGTTTTAATCTGCACGCAAATGACTTTATGAGTGACAGAAATAACATTACCTGGCTTGGCTGTGCAAGTTCAATGGGAAATTTCAGGAAACGCAATACTTGACAATGCTGCAAAAAAAAATTGGAAATAACCATTTCTATTTGTATTTCTACCTGTTCATCAAGTACATATACAAGTATGAGGAATATACATATTTATGGCACAAGACCAATATAACCAGCAACTCCAGTTGATCTACCCGTATTCGTGGAATTGGTACAGCCAGGGAAATTGAGAGCATCCACTCTTCAATATTTAAATGGAGGAAGAATTTCATCCAGAACCTTTAGCTCTTTACCTAAAACGAGTTTTGAATGAATTGTCTCAATTCTACTTGAACCTTTAAAAAATGAAGTTCCTTAAAAAATATTACAGTATTTCATTTATTCTCAGACCAAATAGACAATAATTTCCAGCTTTCCAGGTAGCTGGCCTATGCAGTATTTTTTTTTTTAAAATTGCAGCAGCATGCATTATCAGCATGATAATTAATAAAGATTATACTAATGTTTTGTTGCTTTAAATCACAAATTGTCTGTACCATATTCATGTTTAGACAATATGAATTTTATTCAAAATCTTGTTTTTAAAATAAGGACAAAGTACTATACATTAAAGAAACTCAACTCGTGATGAGGATAGAGTGGGAGAATGGGGCCACCTGGATTGCTGTGCAGAGAGCTCACATTGGACCTGATGGGTTGAACTGTATCTTTCTGAACTGTAATTATCATGATTAACAGGTGTACACACCCCTTACCGAATGCCATTAATGCAAAACGAAGATGTCCAAAGATGTGTGGGTTAGGTTGATTGGCCATGCTAAAATTGCCCCTTAGTGTCCTGAAATGCGTAGGTTAGAGGGATTAGTGGGTAAATATGTAGGGATATGGGAGTAGGGCCTGAGTGGGATTGTGGTCGGTGCAGACTCGATGGGCCAAATGGCCTCTTTCTGCATTGTAGGGTTTCTATGATTCTAAATAATTTGAATTTTTTTCCATCCCGAGCCAGCTAACCAATACAGACGGCAGTCAAAAACGACAAGAGGCACAGTTTCAGAGAGATTAAAAGGATATGCACACAAACAGAATAATTGAATCATCATGCTACAGAATAGTTTGAGGGTCTACTTCATGTATTTTCACCCTGACTTATTTAAAACATTTTAGGCATGCAGAGATATAACATTGATTCATTCTAAAACCAAAAGAAATTGTGCCAAAGTTTTCCAGGATCCAATTATATAAATAATCAAACATCATTGTCTGACAACAAACAGTCCTCAGTTGAAACCTAAAATAAAGTAGTAAAACCTTATTTTTCAATTACTAGTATGGCTTTTTATCTTCAGTGTGAACAAATATTTTTTTCAATGTTTAGTCAGCAATGCACAATTAGGGGAACTTGAGGTATAATAGGTTGCAAAGAACAAAATATCAGTGCCATTGCGGAGACACGGCTATAAAAAAATCAAGACTGGGAATGGGTATAAACTATTTATAACTTAGAGGTGGGAAAACCTGAAGAGGATAACTATTTACTGAAGATAAGATTGGCTGTTGGAAACAATTACACTATCAGCAAGACAGATGAAATACTGCCAACCACCTTAATGAAAATGAAGCAGAGGAAGGAATATATAAAATTGAGTTTAAAAAAAATACTATTCCAAAATTAACTGGCCAAGGGAAGCAGGTGAAGGAGATAGGGGAATAGAGTTCCTCCAATGTGCACAGGATTCCTTTATGAAGGGAAAAATCAAGGGTAAGGAAATAGCCACCCAATAAGTATCCTGTCAGCAGGGAGAACATGACAAGGGAAAAGATGAAGTTAGCAGAAAAGTCAAAGAACAATGAAATAGTAAACTGGTACTAGGAAACTAAGTAATCAGGGAATGTAAACGAAAATAGCATCATAAAAAATGGAAAATTGGGATGATAGGGCAACGGCATGGACAGATTTTTTTTTAAACCACAAGTGATAATGAAATAGGAGAAATGTTGAATTACTTTGCTTCAGTATTTATCGTAAATAGATCAGGTGGATATGTAAAATGAGATTAGAAATGATATGGCCACATTTAAAGTAAAGAGGGGGGGAAAAAATCATTAAATAAACTAATCAAATTGAAGAGGATAAATCTCTGAACAGATGGCTTGCATTTCCATAAGGTCTTCAATAAGGTATTATGTAATAAACTAAACAAATAGAGACAGAGCAAGCAGAGTCACAGACCAGTACCAGAGTGGATGGTTAGATGGCTGAAAGAAAGAAAGGGTAACAGCAACAGGTAACTAACTACAGTGCTGAAACCACAATTGTTCACAGTTGATATTAACAAATTAGTCGTGGAATCAAAAACAGAAATCATTGAAACCTTACAGAACAGAAAGAGGCCATTTGGCCCATCAAGTCTGCACCGACCACAACCCCACCCAGGCCCTACCCCCATACCCCTACACATTTTACCCACTAATCCCTCTAACCTACGCATCTCAGGACACTAAGGGGCAATTTTAGCATGGCCAATCACCCTAACCTGCACATCTTTGGACTGTGGGAGGAAACTGGAGCACCCGGAGGAAACCCACACAGACACGAGGACAATGTGCAAACTCCACACAGACAGTGACCCAAGCCGGGAATCGAACCCAGGTCCCTGGAGCTGTGAAGCAGCAGTGCGAACCACTGTGCCACCCGTTAACAGTTGCTAAATTTTCGAATGCCAGATCTTTGGAAGTGGCGGAGATAGTCAAAACTGAGGACTGTAACAAATTACAAGACAATATTAATGAATATGCAGAATGCACATAAAATGGCAAATTAATCACAAAACAGATATCCAAGTACTGTTTATTGTGGGTTTTAGAGCGATTGAATTGAAAAGTTATGCTTTTTCATTTTTTTTCCCCCCTATCATTTCTTTAGAGGGACTGGAGAGGGTATAAAAAAAAGACTTATAAAATACCAGAAATGCAAGAGTGTACCCTTCAGCAATTGGTGAACAGGCTGGGTTGCCTTTCTCTTTTGGTGGCAATATCACTGGACTAGTAATCCAGATGCCCAGGCTCTGAGGACAAGGGTTCAAACCCTACAATGGCAGTTGGTGGAATTTAAAATAAATCAATAAAAACTAATCCCAGTAACAGTGACCATGAAACCAATGTCAACTGCTGTAAAAATCCATCTGGTTCATCAAAGCCATTCAGGGAAAGAAATCTGTCATACTTACCTGGGCTGGCCAACATATGACTTCAGACCCACAGCGGTGTGGTTGGCTCTTAAATGCCCTCAAAACGGCCCAGCAAGCCACTCACTTGTATTAAACTCTTACAAAGTCCAAAATGAACCATAAAGACCACCCAACATTGACCTTGGCACTGAAAATGATAATGCAGTCCCGTTGACCTTGCAAAGCTTTTCTTGTTAACATCTGGGTGTTTGTGCCAAAATTGCGAGGGCAGTTTCAGAGATTGACACTTTCTTTAAGCTATGATTCAGCGAGTATGACTATGTCTTGGGCACCATCATCACTAGGCATATCCTACTCTACCAGCAAGAGAGTTAGTGGCACGCTGGTATTGAGTCAGGAGAAAATTGCCCTGGGAGTCATCAACATTTACTCCAGGCCCCATTAAGTCTCATGGCATCAGCACACGAACTTCCTGATTTCCACCTCTCTGTTTCTTTCCAGCTGGTGAATCAGTGCTCCATGTTGAACACCAATCGGAAAAAGCACAAAAGGTGGCTAGGACATTGATAGCAAAAAAATACACTTGGGTTTGGAGAAGACAACCACAGGATTTTTTATTTTAAATTTTGTTGTGACCAACCAAGGAGGCTGAATAAAGGGTAGCCAGTCTACCCCTCTGCACCTGATCACTACAATGGGAACTCACCCACCCGCAGGTTCCTCCCAAGCCACACATCGTCCTGAACTTTACAGTGGAATTATATCACCTCTTCATGGTCATTGGGTCACAATTCTGCAACTGCCTTCCTAACAGCATTGTGGATGTTGCATAAAACACGAACTGCAGCAATTCAAGAAGGCAGCACATCACCACTTTTTCAAATAAAATTAGGGATGGGCAATAAATGCTGGCCTAGCCAGTGACATGCACATCCAGGGAATAAAATTTTGAAAAAAGGTGAAATCTTGTCATGTAATGCTTTCAACTATGAATCAGATGTTCAAATTAAGTTATCAGTTATTAGAGATTGCAAAGATATACAAAGTTTTAATTAAAATGATCTCCTAAGCATAGTGAAATCTGTTATACTGTCTAGATTCATTGTCAACTACAATTTCTCAAAGAAAGCTGGTACATGCATCTGTGCTGCCACATCTTTGAAAGCGGTCCTAAAACTTGAAGGTGGTAGACTGTAAGGTTTAGGCCAATGGCGACACATCTCCAATCCAAAGTTTTAGCTTAACCTTCTTGCAGGTCACTAAGCCAATCTAGGTTTACACTTTGGTATAGCATTAAAATGGTGTATTTTTCTTCCGTCTATTCAGGTGGATGAGAGAAGTAAAGAAATCTCCCTGTCGCCCAGCCAATATTATTTCGCAATGAATAATGTCAATTTTGGCATTCATTACATTGCTATCCATGGGGATCTTTCAGTGCACAGAAACAATGGTACACATATTTCAATAATAAAATCGCTGGGCATGGAGCACCTGAAGACATCCTCTCAATAAGGCAGGCTCTATTGCAAATCTAAGCTTCCACTCCACATGTCCACCCACCTCAGTCATTTCTGTTGTTCGTGTTGAATGGGATAGCATTTCACAGCTGATTTTTCCAGCTACTTTCTTTGTGAAAATGCAAGACAGCAATCCAAAATATTCAATCAGGAGAAACAGTGAAGTAGTTTCAAGGGAAAAGGTGTTCCTAATTTCAACCAAAATAAAAAGTGCATACAAGCAGCTTGAGGTAAGAAAATTATTGGGGGAGCTACTGCATATAGGAAGAGGGATTAACAATTCTGGCAGATGGTATTAGTTGTCAAAGGGGGCCCATTAGCTCAGTTGGGTGAATAGTTGGTTCGTGATCTCAGAGCGACGGCAACATTGCAGGTTCAATTCCCATACCAGTTGGGGTTATCCATGAAGGGCTCTCAACCTTGTCCCTCGGGTTAAATCCCCACCAGTCAGCTCTCCCTCAAAAAAAGGGGAGAGCAGCCTATATTCCTCTGGGACTTTGGGCAACTTTCATTAGTTGTCAGTTATTGGAGCGGAGAATAGGAGTATAGCAGCAAAGCAATGCTTTGAGAGGCCTGCAAAGCAAATATTTTTTTTAAAAAGCCAAGTAATTCACATCTCAAGCATTTGCTGTCTTATCCCAGGCAAAATATCAATTACGTGTTGCAAAAATAAATTGTACACTGTACTCAGGCAACCATTTAGCCCAATTCCTGTGCCAATTGTTATCTAGTTAGAAAGGTAGAAGATAGGCACAAGGAAGATCAATTGAACTCCATTGAAAATACACCTCGACAGAATGAAAGATGCATACAACTGAAAAATAGTAATTCCTTCAATAAATGTGATAACTAGACCAATATGACCAAGAGGTAGTAAAAGTTTAAAATTTACCATGTTAAACTTCTCCTGCACTGCTAATCAAAGAAAAAAAAAACACACCATGAAAACATTACAATGGAAAGAGGTATGTTTTGATTTTAAAAAACACTCCATCTGTGAAAACAAATTGCAACCACTTGGAGATTGAATGTATTTTATATTGGTTTCTTTTAGAAATATATCAATATTCAAATAAAACAACCAAAGCAAGTCTTGATAAAATTGCTGGAAACATGTGGAAGTTACATGGAAACAAAATACAGCTTCATTAACTTGAAGCTCGATAAATCATGATAACATGAAACAGAACAAACATTCTACACTTGAACAAGCAAGGATACAAAATTTAACTGCACAAAATCTAAGCAATTTACTTATTCCTGGAACAATTAATTTTCAAAAGATCATCCATTTCATAGCTTCAACACTTAAGAATTAAATCAAATGAAGGGCAAGTCAAAGTTGTAACACGAGAAATCATAGAAACCCTACAGTGCAGAAGGAGGCCATTCGGCCCATCGAGTCTGCACCGACCACAATCCCACCCAAGCCCTACCCCCCACATATTTACCCGCTAATCCCTCTAAACTACGCATCTCAGGGGCAATTTTAACCTGGCCAATCAACCTAACCCGCACATCTTTGGACTGTGGGAGGAAACCGGAGCACCCGGAGGAAACCCACGCAAACACGAGGAGAATGTGCAAACTCCACACAGACAGTGACCCGAGCCGGGAATCGAACCCGAGACCCTAGAGCTGTGAAGCAGCAGTGCTAACCACTGTGCTACCGTGCCGCCCAGCACATCTCCACACAGACAGTGACCCGAGCCGGGAATCGAACCCGGGACCCTGGAGCTGTGAAGCAGCAGTGCTAACCACTGTGCTACCATGCCACCCAGCACATCTCTGCAATAGATTCTATCTCTGCAATAGAATCATTTAGAAATGCATTTGTTTTGAGAAAATCATCTGACAGCCAGTAGTAATTCACTCAAATGCACAAGCTGCATTGCATCCAACCTGTCACTGCCCACCCGCACCCCCGGTCAGCTCTGGTTCCTCATTGTAGTCATCAACCCCATCTGCCTCGGCTTCCACCCCCCTCACAATTTTCCCTAACGCTCCTTTCAACTTCATTTCATCCACAAGGCTTTGAACATAGAAAAAATACAGCACAAATAGGCCCTTCGGCCCACAAGTTGCGCCGGTCATGTCCCTACCTACCTAGGCTTATATATAGGCTTACCTATAACCCTCAATCCTATTAAGTCCCATGTACTCATCCAGAAGTCTCTTAAAAGACCCCATCGAGTTTGCCTCCACCACCACTGACGGCAGCCGATTCCACTCACCCACCACCCTCTGTGAAAAACTTACCCGTGACATCTCTGTACCTACTCCCCAGCACCTTAAACCGGTGTCCTCTCGTAGCAGCCATTTCAGCCCTGGGAAAAAGCCTCCGAGAATCCACCCGATCTATACCTCTCAACATCTTGTACACCTCTATCAGGTCACCTCTCATCCTTCGTCTCTCCAAGGAGAAAAGACCGAGCTCCCTCAGCCTATCCCCATACGGCATGCCAACCAATCCAGGCAACATCCTTGTAAATCTTCTCTGCACCCTTTCAATCATTTCCACATCCCTCCTGTAATGAGGCGACCAGAACTGAGCACAGTACTCCAAGTGGGGTCTGACGAGGGTATAATAAAGCTGCATCATTATCTCCCGACTCCTAAACTCAATCCCTCGATTGATGAAGGCCAGCTTGATTACATGTTTTCTTACCTCATTCCCACTAAACCTCTAACCAGACTTCCCTTCTTGGTCTTCAGAGTAGCTGACAGTACAGATAGTTTCCTCTACTCAAGTACTGTCACCTTGCTTTTCAAAACCATTATCACCACTCGTTTCAATCAAAAATCCCATCTACGATCCCTCTGTAATGGTAAACTGCGGCCCCATCTCCAACCATTCTTTCCTCTCAAATAATTAAAAGAAACTGTCACCTCCAAAATCTGTTCACACTTTTTCTGTAACTCTGATTTAAACTTTCACCGCTAACACAGCACTATTCAAGGTCAGAAACATCTTCTGTAATTTTGACCATAGTACATTTGCCCCTCTTGCTCCCTCTGCTGGACAATCAGCCACATAAATCTTCCTCAAATGCATTTACCGCTGACTGGCTGCCCTTGTCGGCCTGCTCTTACCCAACTGATTATAGGCAAAGCACCTCCAGCAATTGCCGCTTTCTTCCCGTCTTATTTCTTTGAGAATCGTCCAAGGAGATCTCTCTGCCCACCCCTCTCCACTACCCTCCTAATTCACATGCCGCCCTGTGAAAATATCTTCCAATCAGCTTCCACACGTGTGAATAACACCCAGTCTTAATTTTCCTCAAACTTTACCTTTCCACCGCCTGTGTGTTACCAGGCTGCTTGTCCAAAAAACAAGTCTTGGATTAACCACAATTTCCTCCTTGGAAAAATCCAAGAGTACTTTGCCATAGTTTTCTGACTGGCCCAAAGATTTTTTTTATTGTTCCATGTGATATGGGCATCACTGGCTAGACCAGCATTTATTGCCCGTTCCCAAGTGCCCTTGAGAATATTGGACGAAGAAGGACGATATTGTTCATCAACTATAGTCAGAGCCCAATACTCCAATTTCTTGGAATTCCTCACTGTTGTTTATTTCCCCCTGCCTCAGACTCAAGTACCAGGCATTCCAGCCCGTGTGCAGCTCAAATATACCAGCATATTTTACACCTTGCACAACTGCTAGATTTGCAGCTCAATCTTCAAAACCAAATGACCTCAGCTTCCAAATCTTCTCATTTTATAGAGACTCCAGGTCTAAGCTCCAATACCCCCAAGTTCTGCAAATCTCAAAGCTTAAAACATCAGCGTTTTCAAAACAATCAGCAAAGCCTAAATATTATCACATAACACAATAATGCAGATCAGCACAGATTTGCCACCTGTTTACTGCATCAACACAACCGAATTCAGTCGTAATTTAGCTATTCTAGTAAATTCAAACCAATCTAAAGATTACAACAACAAAATGAAAACGTCTTTAAACAAGTTAAAAGTTAGCTTTATTCCAAGTACACAATAATGTCGTAGCATTTGCCAAAGTAAAATGCACTCCAGTGAATTCCAAGTCAAATCCCAGGGATCCACCTTAAATTAGTTGCAGAGGCTCAATTTATCCCATGAATGCATCTCTGTACCAAACATGCCCACAAATGCGAGATGGGCAGGTTCTTTGCTCAGGTTGCCTTGAACCATGTTATAAGAGCTTTAACGTCAGGATGGACAGTTGTTCTCAATCTCTTCCTTGGAGAAATTTGTTGAACTACTCCAAGATGTTCTCTTTCGTTTTCAGAATGGCCGCCGAACTCAATAGTGGATTCTCCCGCTCTTGTGATGTCCACTTTCCTACCTGCTCTATCAGCTTCATCTTCTTTCTGATTGTTGACACTTTCACGCAGGTTTCACCAGACACGCACACTTTGCACATTGATTTTATTTATTATTGTCACATGTATTAGTATACAGTGAAAAGCATTGCTTCTTGCATGCTACACAGACAAAGCATACCGTTCAGAGAGAAGGAAAGTAATGCAAAATGTAGTGTTACAGTCATAGCTAGGGTGTAGCGAAAGATCAACTTAGTGCAACGTAGGTCCATTCAAAAGTCTGACAGCAGGGAAGAAGCTGTTCTCGAGTCGGTTGGTACATGACCTCGGGCTTTTGTATCTTTTTCCCGACCGAAGAAGGTGGAAGAGAGTATGTCCAGGGTGCAAAGGGTCCTTAATTATGCTGACTGCTTTTCCGAGGCAGCGGGAAATGTAGACAGAGTCAATGGATGGGAGGCTGGTTTGCGTGATGGACTGGGCTTCATTCACGACCCTTTGTAGTTCCTTGCGGTCTTGGAAAAAGCAGGAGTCATACCAAGCTGTGATACAACCAGAAAGAATGCTTTCTATGGTGCATCTATAAAAGTTGGAGAGTCGTAGCCGAAATGCCAAATTTCCTTAGCCTTCTGAGAAAGTAGAGGCGTTGGTGGGCTTTCTTAGCGAGAGTGTCGGCATGGGGGAAACAGGACAGGTTGGTGGTGATCTGGACACCTAAAAACTTGAAGCTCTCGACCATTTCAGAGAAATCTTAAGGTAAAATGATGGAAGAGGCAATGGTGCAGTGGAATTGTCACTGGACTAGTAATCCAGAGAACCAGGGCAAGATCCGAGGACCCAGGTTCAAAACTCATCGCAGCAGATGACGAAATCTGAATTCAATAAAAATCTGGAATTAAAAGTCGAATGACCACAAAACCATCGTCAATTGTCATAAAAATTCATTTGATTCATTAATGGCCTTTAGGAAAGGAAATCTGCCGAGCTAACCTGGTCTGGCCAACATGCAACTACATCACAAAGTGTTGGCTCTCAAATGCCCTCTAAATGGAGGGCAGTCAGGGATGGGCCCCAAGCCAGCGGTGCCCACTTCCCGTAAATGAATATAAAAGATTGCAATTTTCAGCACCTCTACAAATCCTTGGATACTGAAGCAGTCTGTGTCCATATGCATAAAGACCTGAACAATATTCAGGTTTCACTGATAAATGGCAATTAATATTCGCACCACACCAAACGCTCAGTAATGACCACAAATGAGAGAATTTAACCATCTTCCCTTGACAATTAATAGCATTACCGTCACTACATGAATCCAACATGAGGGGGCTACTGAACTGAACTGGACCAGCCACAGGAATAGTTTAGAGGCTGGAAACTCTGCAGCAAGTAATTCATTCTCCTGACTCCCCAAAGTCTGTCCACCATCTATTGGGCACAAGTCAACAGTGTGATGGAATACCCTACTTGCTTGGATGTGTGCAGCACCATTAACACTCAAGGAGCTGGACGCCATTCAGGACAAAACAGGCAGCCTGGCGTGCACCCCATCCACCATCTTCAAAACTCACTCCCTCCATCACTGACGCACAATGGCAGCACTGTGCACCAAGGTGCACTGCAGCAACTTATCAAGGGTCTTTCAACAGCACCTTCTAAACCTTCCACCTCAGGATCTGGAAGGACAAGAGCAGCACATGCATAGGAACACCACCATCCACACATTCCCCTCCAAGCTACACACCATCCTGGACTTGAAACTGATCAAAGTTCAATAAGCTTTCATTTGAGTAAAGTTAATTGGAAAAGGCTGAATTTCTAAATTGTCGAAAGAAATCTTGCGTTTATGATCAACAAATTATAATTATGCTACCAGATGTAGAAACCATAGATGTAGAAAACAGGATGTGGCCATTTGGCACTTGGAGCCTGCTCTGCCATTCATTATGATCATCCAACTCAGTAGGCTGACCATGTCTTCCCCCTATATCCTTTGATCCCCATTGCCCAAGAGCTACTTCTAACTCCTTGAAAACATACAATGCTTTGGCAGAGAATTCCACAGGTTTACCACTCACTAAATGACGAAGTTTCTCATCCAAGTCCTAAAAGATTTACCCTGTATCTTTAAACTATGGCCTCTGGTTCTGGACACCTCAACCATCAGGAACATCCTTCCTGCATCCACCCGGTCTAGTCCTGTTGGAATTTTATAGGTTTCTATAAGGTTACCCCTCATTCTTCTGAACTCCAGCAAATATAATCCGAACTGGCTTTATCTCTCCTCATACATCAGTACCGCTATTCCAGGAATCAGTCTGGTAAATTTTCACTGTAGTCCCTCTATATCGAGAACATCCTTCCTCAGATAAGGAAACCAAAACTGCACTCAATATTCAAGGTGTGGCCTCACCGCGGTCCTGCAAAATAGCAGCAAGACATGCTGCTGCTATATTGAATCCTCTTGCTAAGGCCAATATTACAGCAGTACAATGGCACTGGTTAGCACTGCTGCCTCACAGCGCCAGGGTCCCAGGTTCAATTCCCGGCTTGGGTGACTGTTTGTGTGGAGTTTGCACGTTCTCCCCATGTCTGTGAGAGTTTCCTCCGAGTGCTCCAGTTTCCTCCCACAGTCCAAAGATGTGCAGGTTAGGTTAAATTGTTCTTTAGTGTCGGGGGACTAGCTAGGATAAATGCATGGGGTTATGGGGGATAGGAGCTGGGTGGGATTGTGGTCAGTGCAGACTCAATGGGCCGAATGATCTCCTTCTGCACTGTAGGATCCTATGACTGCCATTTGCCTTTCTTTTAAAACCACTGGCTGCACCAACATGCTTACCTTCAGCGACTGGTGTACTCAAGTGTCATTGCACATTCCCCCTCAATTTATAGCCATTCAGATAATAATCTGCCTTCCTATTTTTACTACCAAAATTGATATCCTCACATTTATCTCCACTATACTGCATCTTCCAAGCATTTGCCCACTCAGCTTGTCCAAATCATATGGAAGCGTCTCTGCATCCTCCTCCACTCAACTTTGTGTCGTCTACAAATTTGGAGATTTATACATTTAGTTCCCTCATCTAAATCAATTATATTGCAAATAGCTGGGATACCTGCAGTACAGCAAGTAGTCTTACAACACCAGGTTAAAGTCCAACAGGTTTATTTGGCAGCAAAAGCCACTAGCTTTCAGAGTGCTGCCCCTTCGTCAAGGACTCACCTGACGAAGGGGCAGCACTCCGAAAGCTTGTGTGGCTTTTGCTACCAAATAAACCTGTTGGACTTTAACCTGGTGTTGTGAGACTTCTTATTGTGTTTATCCCAATCCAACGCCGGCATCTCCACATCATGAATACCTGCAGTACTCCAGTCATCACAGCCTGCCACTCAAAAAAAGACCTGTTTATTCGAATCATAGAATACCCTCAGTGCAGAAGGGGGACATTCAGCACATTGGGTCTGCAACAATCCTCCAACAGAAAATCCCACCCAGGTCCAATCCCTATAACCCCGCATGTTTACCCTGCTAATCCCCCTAATCTACACATCTTGGGACACCAAGGGACAATTTAGCATGGCCAATCCACCTAACCTGCTCGTCTTTGGACTGTGGGAGGAAACCAAGGAACCCGGAGGAAACCCACGCAGACATGGGAAGAATGTACAAACTCCACATGGACAGTCACCCAAGACTGGAATCAAACCCAGGTCCCTGCCGCTATGAGACAGCAGTGCTAACCATTTTGCCACCTGCTCATTCCTCTTCTTTTTCTCCTGTCTGCCAACCGGTTTTCTATCGATAAGCTACTCCCAATTCCATGATCTTTCATTTTACAGACTGTCGAAAGCCTTCTAAAAATCCAAATAAACCACATGCACTGGCTTCCCCTCATCAACTCTACCAGTTACATACTTGATGAATAGTAGATTTGTCAAGCATGATTTTCCTTTCATAAATCCTCTGTCTGATTCTACCAGTGTTTTCCAAGTGTTCTGTTATAAAATCTTTGATAATGGACTCTAGAATTTTCCCCACTATTGATGTCAAGCTAACTGGTCTATAATTCCTTGTTTTTGCTCTACCTCCCTTTTTAAATAGTGGGATTAAATTAACTGCCCTTCAAACTGTAGGAACCGTTCTAGACTCTGTAGAAATATTTTCTTTCTTCACACGCCTACAGAAACTTTTAGAGTCAGCTTTTATGTTCCCCACAAGCTTAGCTTAATCAATCCCTTGGTCTTCCTTTGCTGAATTCTTAACTGCTCCCAATCCTCAGGTCTTGGTGTTTTTTCTGGCCAATTTGTATGCCTCTTTCTTGGAACCATACTAGTCTAATTTCCCTCGTAAGCCATGGTTTGGCCACCTTTCTCGTTTTACTTTTGAGCCAGACAAGAACAAACAACTGTTGCAGTCTACCCATACGCTCTTTGAATGTTTGCCATTGCCTATTCTCTGTCATCCCTATAATTAACATTTCCCAATCTATTTCTTTATATGGATAGAATACAGCACTTGAATGACACTTTTGATTCATTAGCCAGCTGACACCCAAGTGTAAAAAATGGTAATGTGTTTGGTACTGAAGAATGATGTCAGCCACTGAACCAGAGTTTTTTTTTTGTTCTGAAGCATCATCCACAACCACAATTAAGCAGATCTCTTCTTAAAAAAGCTGATGTCATTAACAACTTTCTCTTCCAGTTTTTCGTTGTATGCACAGAACAGGACAAACCGATTCCAAAGATCTCACAATTTATTTTGTGGCAAAACAAAGCATCTCTGCATCTCCCAAGGGCTTAAAAGGGTCACAGATGAGTAATTTCAGAGATGAGTGCATAAGTCAAATGACCAATGGTAAAATGGATGTATTGCTAAATGCTGAATACAGCTAATATACATCTCATTCAATTACTTTAAATTGAAGCTTTTAAAAGATAATGCTCCAATATATTAAAAGATGATTTGCCAGGTTACCTCTGCATTACATCTTCATATGCTGAATATGTTTATTAAAAAAAGACCAAGTTACCTGCGTAGTGAAAAGAAATCTACATTTCGTATGGTCAATGATGCCAGCTGTTATATTTTTAATTTAACATGCCATTTGATTCAGTTTTAGTATTTGTACTTCAAATTCAGACAGCCATGAGGTTTTAAAAACCCATTCCAGGACTCTGACACATAATCTCGGCTGATGCCTCAGAGTGACATGTCAGGAATGCAGTTGTTCAGTTCAATGAGTCATTAAACCTAAATACATAACTTGGCCCTCTAATAAAGCTGCCTTTCTGGTGTGATGTCCCACGAGCGCTTGAAAGAGAAAACTATATTTTGCATTGGGACGAGGGCCCCCTTAAAATAATTTTTGGTAAAGCAGGTTCTTCCAGTAAATGATCATGTGACCAAACTGCTTGAGGGGTAAAGAATAGAAAGGAGAGAGCATGAGAGCAAGAACATGGAGTGTCAAACAGTTGGAAGTAGTGTGCAGAAGGCCCAACAGACCTCACACAAATCTTTGGAACTAAGTCAGTTAATCTTTCAATTTCTGATAAGTATTAGCTTGAGTTTGAGGTCTCACCAATGCCCTACACAACTGTAGCAAAACATCTCTACTTCGATATCCTATCCTCCTTAGAATAAACATTCAATTTGTCTTACTAATCACTTGGCACATTGGCATACTAACTTTGTGTTTCATGTACAGCAAACCCAGATCTTTAATTTATTTCCATTTAATATGCTGCTTTTCTATTCTTCCTGCCAAAGTGGACAAGTTCATATTTTCCCACATTATACCCCATCTGCCAAATTTTTGCCAACTCATTTAACCTATCCATATCCCACTGCAGATTCCCTTATGCCCTCCTCACAACTTACTTTCCTCCCCATCTTTGCATCAGCAAATTTAGCAACCACACACGATTCTTTCATCCAAGTCGCTGATATAAATTGTTAATAGTTGAAGCCCTAACACAGATCCCTGTGGCACTCCACTCGTCACATCTCACCAACCCGAAGAGGCATCTATGCCTACTCTGTTTTCTATTAACTAACCAATCCTCTATTCATGCGACTCCCTATACAGTGAGCTCTTATTTTGCATAGTAATCTTTGATGTCACATTTTGTCAAATGCCTTCCGGAAATCCAAGCACAACACATCCACAGATTCCCCATCATCCACATTATTTATTACTTCCTCAAATATTTCCAATAAATTAGTCACACAATTTATTTTTCACAAAACAAATGTTGATTTTGCCTGATTGGATTGAGATGTTCTGAGTGCTTTTTTATAACCCCCTTAATAACAGATTCCAAAATGTTTCCTATGACATATTAAGCATACTGGCCTGCAGTTTCCCGCTTTCTGCCTCCCTCCTTTCCTGAACAGAGGGTCACATTTACTATTATCCAATCTGATGGAACCTTTCTGGAATATAGGGGATTGTGGAAAATGAAAACCAATGCATCCGTTATCCCAGCAGACACTTCTTTTAAGGTTCCTGGACTTGTCAGCCTTTGGTTCTAATAATTTTCTTAGTCCACTTTCCCTGCAATTGCTTTCAGTTCTACTATCCCCTTCACCTCCATTTCAAAATTATTTTGGGGATGTTACTTTTATCCTCTACAGTGAAGGCAGGCACAAAAACTGTTCAATTCATTTCCTTATTTTCCATTATTAATTCCCCATTTTCATTTTCTGGAAGGCCACACCTTTCTCCTTTTCAAATACTTGTAGAAACACTTACTTTTTAAAAATATTTCTAGCTAGCTTTCTCTCGTATTCTAATTCCTCCCTCCTTGGTATTTTTTTAGTCATTCTTTGCGGTTCTTCATATTTTGTCCAATCTTCTGACCTGTCACTTATCTTTGCTGAATTCTATGCTTATTCTTTCAATTTGACAGGAACTTTAACTTCCTTAGTTAGCCAGATGGTGCACCCTTCTCTTAAGGGTCTTGCTTTCCCACTGAAACACATCTATTCTGAAATATCTCCCGAAATGTCTGCCACTATTGACCAATCCCCTAACCTAACTTGCCAAGTCATTTAGCCAGCTCTGCCTTCATGCCCTCACAGTTGTCCTCATCGAATTTTAAAATGCTAGTCTTAGATCCACTCCTATCACCTCAAACTGAATGTGAAATTCAATCGTATGAATAATCACTGCTACCAAGGAGTGCCTTTACTATGAGGTCATCAATCCTATCTCATTGCACATTATCAGATAGACCACAGCCTGTTCTCTGGTTGGCTCTAGAACATAGACACCGCAAACTGCCGGCTCCAAGTGGAGAGGATCTCCAAGAAGATCGCGCATATCGACACAGACATCAAGTTTCTACAAAGATGCAAGAAAGCAGACAAAATACCGAAAGGACTACGGATCACGAACCCACTCAGGTCAACCTATAACACAGACTACGCTGAGAGACTTTGCCGTCGCACCTCTCTCACCCTCCTCAACCACCTCATACACCAACTCTACAGCAAACGCTGCAGCCTGGAAACCAAGATAGAGTCCATATTCTCAACTTGCGCTCAGGATGCAGACCAGCTGCGAAACTCTGCCAAGCAGACGAGACAAAGGAACTACACCATCTACATGCACACCAAGAACAGAAAACTTGAGAAACTCGGCATCACCACCAGCAGCAACCAAGCCTCCCCCGGTACCACAGTAGAAAACAGTACCACTGCAGGGAAGTCCATTGTCAACTTATCGGACTACACACTTCAACCAGATGAAATCGAAGTTCTCAGCCGAGGGCTTAATTTTTGCCCCACCACCAAAATAGACCCCATCAGTCTCGCAGCAGACACAGAAGAATTCATCAGGCGAATGAGGCTGAGGGAGTTCTTCCACAAACCCCAAGAGGCCAACAACGAACACAATGGGACAGCCAATGAACCGGAACAGCCGACAGAGAGATCCGCAGTGCACCCGAAGAGGAAAGAGTCAAATTGGACTCCTCCGGAAAGCCGCTGCCCTCGACTTGACATGTATGCCCAAGCCGTCAGGAGGTGCATCAACACCAAATTCATCAGCCGCACTCACAAGACAGCCCCGAACATCACCCAAGCACAACGTAACGCCATCCACGCTCTCATGACCAACCGCAACATTGTCATCAAACCAGCAGACAAAGGAGGGGCCATCGTCATACTGAACAGAACGGATTACTGCAAAGAGGTGTACCGACAACTAAACAACGAGGAACACTACAGACAGTTACCTGCAGATCCGACCAAAGAACACACCCGTCAACTCAACACTCTGATCAAGACCTTTGATCCGGACCTTCAGAACACCCTCCGTGCTCTCATCCCACGTACTCCCCGCGTTGGAGATCTCTACTGCCTCCCGAAGATACACAAGGCAAACACACCCGGCCGTCCCATCGTATCGGGCAATGGGACCCTGTGCGAGAACCTCTCCGGCTATGTCGAGGGCATCCTGAAACCCATTGTACAAAGAACCCCCAGCTTTTGTCGCGACACGACGGACTTCCTACAGAAACTCGGCACACATGGAGCAGTTGAACCAGGAGCGCTCCTCGTCACAATGGATGTCTCGGCACTCTACACCAGCATCCCCCATGACGATGGCATTGCTGCAACGGCCTCAGTGCTCAGCGCCAACAACTGCCAGTTTCCAGATGCAATTTTACATCTCATCCGTTTCATCCTGGACCACAATATCTTCACCTTCAACAACCAGTTCTTCATCCAGACACACGGAACAGCCATGGGGACCAAATTCGCACCTCAATATGCCAACATCTTCATGCACAGGTTCGAACAAGACTTCTTCACCGCACGGGACCTTCAACCGATGCTATACACTAGATACATCGATGACATTTTCTTCCTTTGGACTCATGGTGAACAATCACTGAAACAACTATATGATGACATCAACAAGTTCCATCCCACCATCAGACTCACCATAGACTACTCTCCGGAATCGGTTGCATTCTTGGACACACGCATCTCCATTAAGGACGGTCACCTCAGCACCTCACTGTACCACAAGCCCACGGATAACCTCACGATGCTCCACTTCTCCAGCTTCCACCCTAAACACGTTAAAGAAGCCATCCCCTACGGACAAGCCCTCCGTATACATAGGATCTGCTCGGATGAGGAGGATCGCAACAGATGCCCTCATAAGAACAGGATATGGCGCTCGACTCATTGATCAACAGTTCCAACGCGCCACAGCGAAAAACCGCACCGACCTCCTCAGAAGACAAACACGGGACACAGTGGACAGAGTACCCTTCGTTGTCCAGTACTTCCCCGGAGCGGAGAAGCTACGGCATCTCCTCCGGAGCCTTCAACATGTCATTGATGAAGACGAACATCTCGCCAAGGCCATCCCCACACCCCCACTTCTTGCCTTCAAACAACCGCACAACCTCAAACAGACCATTGTCCGCAGCAAACTACCCAGCCTTCAGGAGAACAGTGACCATGACACCACACAACCCTGCCACAGCAACCTCTGCAAGACGTGCCGGATCATCAACACAGATGCCATCATCTCACGTGAGAACACCATCCACCAGGTACACGGTACATGCTCTTGCAACTCGGCCAACGTTGTCTACCTGATACGCTGCAAGAAAGGATGTCCCAAGGCATGGTACATTGGGGAAACTATGCAGACGCTGCGACAACGGATGAATGAACACCGCTCGACAATCACCAGGCAAGACTGTTCTCTTCCTGTTGGGGAGCACTTCAGCGGTCACGGGCATTCGGCCTCTGATATTCGGGTAAGCGTTCTCCAAGGCGGCCTTCGCGACACACGACGGCGCAGAGTCGCTGAGCAGAAACTGATAGCCAAGTTCCGCACACACAAGGACGGCCTCAACCGGGATATTGGGTTCATGTCACACTATTTGTAACCCCCACAGAGTTTCACTGGCTGTCTTGTCTGGAGACAATACACATCTTTTTAGCCTGTCTTGACGCTCTCTCCACTCACATTGTTTTGTTTCTTAAAGACTTGATTAGTTGTAAGTATTCACATTCCAACCATTATTCATGTAAATTGAGTTTGTGTCTTTATATGCTCTGTTTGTGAACAGAATTCCCACTCACCTGAAGAAGGGGCTTGCAGCTCCGAAAGCTTGTGTGGCTTTTGCTACCAAATAAACCTGTTGGACTTTAACCTGGTGTTGTTAAACTTCTTACTGGCTCGAGAACATGCAGCTCTAAGAAACTGTCCTGAAAATACGATGAACTCATCATCCAGGATTTCCTCTGCCACTCTGATTTGAACAATCTATAACTCATGATTATCATTGTACATTTCTCACAAGCCATTATTTCCTCTTCTATACTCCATCCTACAGCGTGGTTCCTGTTAGAAGGCCTATAAACCAACCTTAAGTGAATCTTTACATTTTCTACTTCTCATTTCTACCCAAACTGATTCTGTATTCCGATGTCCAGAATGGAGGTCATCTCTCTTGACTGCACCAATGTCATCCTTAATTAACAGAGCTTACCCTCCACCTTTTCCTAGCTTCCTGTTCTTCCAAAACGTCATATACCCTTTAACGCTCCGGTCCCAGCCTTTGCCATTACAGAGATGTGGCTGCAAGATGGCAATCAGATAATACATTTTTATTTTTGTGCTCTCAATTGATCTGTTTTGTTAAGAATGCTACGCAAATTCAGATGCAGAGTCTGTATTTTTCAACTTGTTGGTGCACTCTGCCACGCTCTGACCACTTTTCTTCTCATGCCTTGTCTTTATTTAATTTACCACATTATCCCAAACCTGATCTCTTTGCTCCACTATTGCCTAGTTATATGACTCAAGAACACTGGTTCAGCACAGTTTAGATGAAGACTGCCCGAATTATATAGTTCCCAACTTCCCCAATGCTGGTGCCAGTGCCTCATGAATGGAAATCCATTTCTCCCACAACAATTTTTGAGCCACTCATTTAACTCTATAATCTGATTTACCGTATGCCAATTTTCTTGTGGCCAGTTTATTGCCTTTGGAGGTTCTGGTTTTTAATTTATCCCCTAGCTGTTCATACTCCCTCAGGAAACTCTTCCTTAGTTTCACCCATGTCATTGGTACCTACGTGGAGCACAACTATTGTATCATCCCTTTTCCACTGCAAGTTCCTCTCCTAGCAAGGAGTCTCACAACACACCAAGTTAAAGTCCAACAGGTTTATTTGGTAGCAAAAGCCACTAGCTTTCAGAGCGCTGCTCCTTCGTCAGGTAAGTGGGAGTTCTGTTCACAAACAGGGCATATAAAGTATAACATGATTTTGAGCATATAAAATATAAACAGAACTCCCACTTACCTGACGAAGGAGCAGCGCTCCAAAAGCTAGTGGCTTTTGCCACCAAATAAACTTGTTGAACTTTAACCTGGTGTTGTGAGACTTCTTACTGTGTTTACCCCAGTCCAACGCCGGCATCTCCACAACAGTTCCTCTCCTACCCAGGGCAGATGCCCTGAATCCTGGCACTAGGCCAGCAACGCAGCCTTCTGGATTCCCACTCTTGGCTGCAAAGAACTTATCTATCGCCCTGGCCACACTGTCCGCTATTATCACTACATTCCAGTAACTTCCCCACTTGAATGGCTTCCTGTACTCTGGTGCCATGGTCAGTTTGCTCATCCACCTTGCAGCCCCCACTTTTATCCATACAACTTGCAAGAGTGTGGTGGCACAGTGGTTAGCACTGCTGCCTCACAGCGCTGGGGACCCGGGTTCAATTCCCACTTGGGTCAGTGTGTGCGGAGTCTGCATGTTCTCTGTGTCTGCGTGGGTTTCCTCCGGGTGCTCCAGTTTCCTCCCACAGTCCAAAAGATGCGCTAGTTAGATGCATTGGTCGTGAATGTAGCCCAATCCAGCCTTCCATCCATTGACTCCGTCTACACTTCCCACTGCCTCAGCAAAGCAGCCAGCATAATTAAGGACCCCATGCACTCCGGACATTCTCTCTTCTACCTTCTTCCGTCGGGAAAAAGATACAAAAGTCTGAGGTCACGTACCAACCGACTCAAGAACAGCTTCTTCCTGGCTGCTGTCAGATTTCTGAATGGACCTACCTTGCATTAAGTTGCTCTTTCTCTACACCCTAGCTATGACTGTAAACACTACATTCTGCACTCGCTCGTTTCCTTCTCTATGTACGGTATGCTTTGTCTGTATAGCACACAAGAAACAATACTTTTCACTGTATACTAATACGTGACAATAATAAATCAAAATCAAAATAAATGATCAAAACACTCACCAACAAATCACTTACCCGTTTTCCTGTGATGTCACTTTTTATTTTATCTCTTAGAATGTGGTCAATTCACAAACTCAGCTGACTGGTTTGGGCATGTTCTGCTTGCAGAGGACAGGACCCTGCATACAAATATATGTAGCTTCTAGTGCGCAAGTCCTCTGCAAGCAGAAAGAATACGTCCAGACATTGTGCCTTTTTTCAATTAAAGAAAAGCATGTGACAAAATGTGGTATACAAATTTCAATGGCACATCCCAAAACTAGTGGATCATATCAAATAGCATCCCTTCAGCTGCTTGCAATGGGCTGCGTACAGACCAGACTCAGCCAACTCGCACTTGCAAAACTCAGAACACAATGTCTAATGTTAGGTACAATTCCACAATTGGACAACAATAGCTGGACGGCCTCAAGTGTGCCGGGAATTACATGGGGCGGCACGGTAGCACAGTGGTTAGCACTGCTGCTTCACAGCTCCAGGGTCCCGGGTTCGATTCCCGGCTCGGGTCACTGTCTGTGTGGAGTTTGCACATTCTCCTCGTGTTTGCGTGGGTTTCCTCCGGGTGCTCCGGTTTCCTCCCACAGTCCAAAGATGTGCGGGTTAGGTTGATTGGCCAGGTTAAAAATTGCCCCTTAGAGTCCTGAGATGTGTAGGTTAGAGGGATTAGCGGGTAAATATGTGGGGGTAGGACCTGGGTGGGATTGTGGTTGGTGCAGACTCGATGGGCCGAATGGCCTCCTTCTGCACTGTAGGGTTTCTATGAACAACAACATCAGATGGGCTCACAATACAGCTCAGATTTGGCAGAAGAACCTGTTCTCTGCGGGAAAAGGGATCATGTCCCAGCATCGTGCCTTTTTTGAATTAAGCAAAAAAGCCTGTGGGACAATAGTCCCTGTTGCATTTCCAAGGCAACACCTCGACCAAACCAACAAATCAGCACCCTGTCTGTATAGCACAAGAAACAATACTTTTCACTGTATACGAATACGTGACAATTATAAACCAAATCTTTTCCCATACAGTATAAAGCTGCTGCTCCCTTTGAAATCTGGCACTCTTGCATTTGTCCTGATGAGTGCCAAATGAAAAGCTTCAATGGCACGCATTTTTTTTCAAGCATTGCTCAATTTCTGTACTGCCAAGCCAGTACATGCAAGTTTAATTCAGAGAAATGTGAAGTCATATCTTCTGGATGCAATAAAGGAAAATATATATATAATTGGTGATGACTTTACATGGATCAAGGGGCAACGGGACCTGAATGCGTACAGCAGTGGAACAGGGTAATGTGCCAGAGATAGTGTAAAAACCTTCAGATATCCACTAGATTTAAGTAAAAATTAGAGAAAACAATGACAGTCAAGAGAGATAAATCTTCAGGAAATTATAGTTTACACCCCAGGCTATCAAAAGGTAAGGAAATAAATCCCCAGTCCTCCAAATCAGGATACTTGCTTTTATTAACCAAGGCATAGAGCAGGGAGGTTGTGATGGAACTGTATAAAACGCTCGTTAAGCCACAGCTAGAGTGCTGTGTCCAGTTTTGTTTGCCATTCTCTAGGCAGCATGTGATTGCATTAGAAAAAAGGGTGCAGATGAGATTTGGCAGGGCTGCAGCATTTCAGCTATGAAAAGAAGCAGGTTAGGCTGGGGTTATTTTCCTTGAAGTAGAGAAGGCTGAGGACGGACCTGATTCTATTGTACAAAATTATAAGGGACATTATTCATAGGTTCGATAGGATGAAACTTTTACCTTTAGTAGAGGGGTCAATAGCCAGGGGACATGCATTTAAGGGGCAAGAGAATCAGTGAGCTTGCGCACACCAGTGGGAGAACGTAGGGAGTTAGGAGTTAAACTTAAAAAGTAGGACCTCAAAGGTAGTAATGTTAGGATTGCTACCAGTGCCATGTGCTAGTCAGAGTAGATTGTCAGGATAGGCAAGATGAACACTTGGCTTCAGGGGTAATACAAGAGGGAGGGATTCAAATTTCTGGGACATTGGAACCGGTTCTGAGGGAGGTGAGACCAGTACAAATTGAACATCTGCACCTGGGCAGGATTGGAACCAATGTCCTAGGGGGAGTGTTTGCTCGTGCTGTTGGGGAGAGTTTAAACTAATATGGCGGGGGACAGGAACCGATGCAGGAAGTCAGTGGGAAGTAAAGTGGAGTCAGAAGCAAAAGGCAGTGAGGAAAAAGTGGAAGGTAGGGAAGCCAAAGACAAAAAATCAAAAAGGACCACATTACCGTATAATTCTAAGAGGACAATAAATACCCAAAAACAAGCCTGAAGGTTCGGTGTCTCAATGCTAGGAGCGTTTGTAATAAGGTGGATGAATTAACTGTGCAGACAGTCATTAACGGATATGATGTAATTAGGATTAGAGACCTGGCTCCAGGTTGATCAGGGAGGGAACTCAACAACCAAAGCAGAAAATGCTGGAAAATCTCAACAGATCTGGCAGCATCTGTAAGGAGAGAAAAGAGCTGACGTTTCGAGTCCAGATGACCCTTTGTCAAAGCTAAAAGGCATAAAAAGTGGGAGATATTATACTGCAGGATGATGAGGGAATTAAAGATGAGTCATAGCCACAGAAACAAGGGTAAAGGACTGCTAATGGCAGACCATAGAGAGAATAAAGGGTGTGAATGGCCAAACGGCAGAGAAGCCAAAATCAGAGGATAAGCTGTGACAGATAAGCTGTGACAGTCCAAAGATGTGCGGGTTAGGTTGATTGGCCAGGTTAAAAATTGCCCCTTAGAGTCCTGAGATGCATAGGTTAGAGGGATTAGCGGGTAAAATATGTGGGGGTAGGGCCTGGGTGGGATTGTGGTCGGTGCAGACTCGATGGGCCAAATGGCCTCCTTCTGCACTGTAGGGTTTCTATGAGATGAAGATGTGGGGAGAGGGGGTGGGAGGGAATGGGTAGGAGAGAGGTAAATTAGAAAAGGGGGGGGGGGGAGAAGGGGAAGCAAAGGGGGAAGAAAAGATAAGGAATGGGGGGGGGTCAAGTAGGGGAAAGAGTGGGGGGGGGAAAAGAAAAATGAAAGACAATAAAGAAATAAAAGGAAGAGAAGAGTATAAATTAAATAAAATGAAAACAAGGAGGTAGAGGTGGGGTGGAGCTAATCAACATACAAGATTATGAAGGGAATAGATGATAGAAGCAGAAAAGTTGTTTCCACTGGCAGGTGAAACTAGAACTAGAGGGCATGGCCTCAAAATAAGGGGGAGCAAATTTAGGACTGAATTGAGGAGGAACTTCTTGACCCAAAGGGTTTTGAATCTGTGGGATGCTCTGCCCAGTGAAGCAATTGAGGCTACCTCATGTTTTTAAGGCAAGGATAGATAAATTTTTGAACAGTAAAGGAATTAAGGATTATGGTGAGCATGCAGGTAAATGGAGTTGAGTCCATAAAATGATCAGCCATAATCTTATTGAATGGCGTAGCAGGCTCGAGGGGCCAGATGGCCTACTCCTGCTCCTCGTTCTTATGTTCGTATGTTATGTTCTAAAAGCATCTATAGATAGGTGAAGAGAAAAAGACTGAAGACAAATACAGGTCCCTTACAGTTAAAAAGTAATGGGCAACAAAGAGGTGACACTCCAACGGAACAAATCATAGAATCTACAATGCAGAAGGAGGCCATTTGGCCCATTAAGTCTGCACCAACCACAATCCAACCCAGTCCCTATCCCCATAACCCCATGAATACTTTGGATCTGACTTCACTAAGGAGGACAGAAATGATCTTCCAGAAATACTAGGGGATAGAGGGTCTAGTATGAAGAACTAAAAGAAATCCTTAGTCAGGAAATTGTACTATGGAAATTGCTGGAATTAAAACCCAATAAGTTCTCAGGGCCTGATGCTCTGCATCCCAGAGTACTCAAGGAAGTGGCCCTAAAAATAGTGGACGCATTGGTGATCGTTTCCCAGCATTCTATAGACTCTGTAAGAGTTGCAGTGGATTGGAGGGTAGTTAATGTCACCCCACTTTTTAAAAAAGGACGGAGAGCAAACCGGGAATTACAGACTGATTAGCCTGATGATATCTGCGGTGGGGAAAATGCTGGAGTCAATTCTTAAGGATGCAATAACTGAGCATTTGGAAAGCGGAGACAGGATTGGTCCAAGTCAGCATGAATTCACTTAAGGGAAATCGAGCTTGACAAATCTTCTGGAATTTTTTTGAGGATGTGACCAGTAGATGTTGTGTATCTAAACTTTCAAAAGGCTTTTGACAAGGTCCCACACGAGATTAGTGAGCAAAATTAAAGCTCATGGTATTGGAGATAGTGTATTGATGTGGATATGGAACTGACTGGCAGACAGGAAGCATAGTGTGGGAACAAACAGGTCCTTTTCAGAGTGGCAGGCAGTGACTAGTGGGGTACCACAGGGTTCAGTGCTGGGGCCCCAGCTATTCACAATATACATTGATTTGAACAAAGAAATTGAATGCAATATCTCCAAATTTACAGATGACACTAAGCTGGGTAGCAGTGCGTACTGTGAGGAGGATGCTAGGTGATTTGGACAGGCTGGCTAAGCAGAAAAAGTAAGAAGTCTCACAACACCAGGTTAAAGTCCAACAGGTTTATTTGGTAGCACACAAGCCACTAGCTTTCAAGTGGACAAATACAATATAATGTGGATAAATGTGAGGTTATCCACTTTGGTGGCAAAAACAGGAAAGAAGGTTATCTGAATGGTGGCAGTTTAGTAAAAGGGAAGTGCAACGTAACCTGGTGTCATGGTGGAACAGTCGCTGAAGGTTGGCATGCAGCTACAGCAGGCGGTGAGGAAAGTTAATGGCATGCTGGCCTTTGTAGCAAGAGGATTTGCATATGGGGTAAGGATGTCTCGCTGCAGTTATGCAGGGTCTTGTTGAGGCCACACCTTGAGAATTGTGTGCAGTTTTGGTCTCGTAGTCTGAGGAAGGACATTCTTGCTATTGAGGGAGTCCAGACTGATTCCTGGAATGGCAGGACTGACATATGAAGAAAGACGGGATCGACTGGGCTTGTCCTCACCTGGAATTTAGAGGAATGAGGGGATCTCATAGAAAAATAAAAAATCCTGATGGGACTGGCTAGATGCGGGAAGAATGCTCCCGATGTTGGGGAAGTCCAGAACGAGGGGTTACAGTCTAAGAATGAGTAAGCCATTCAGGACTGAAATGAGGAAGAACTTCTTCACCCAGAGTTGTGAACCTCTGGAATTCTCTACCACAGAAAGCTCGTTGGGGCCAGTTTGTTCAATATGTTCAAGAGGAAGCTGGACGTGACCCTTGTGGCTAAAGGGATCAAGGGGTATGGAGAGAAAGCGGGAGTGGGATACTAAAAATGGATGATCAGCCATGATCATATTGAATGGTGGTGCAGGCTCGAAGGGCCAAATGGCTTATTCATGCACCAATTTTCTATGTTTCTATGAGATTTGGCAGAGATTTTAGGAAAAACCTTTTCACCGAAAGGGTGGTGGGAATCTGGAACACTCTGCCTGAAAGTAGGGACAGGAACACTTAGAACATTTAAGAAGCATCGAGATGAGCACTTGAAACATCATAGCATACAAGTCGACGGATCAGGTGCTGGAAGATGGGATTAGAATATCTCGGTGCTCGATGGCCTAGTGCAGACACAATGGGCCGAGGGTCCTCTTTTGGTGCTGTATAATTGTTTCCAATCAGAGACAATAACAGCCATTACTTGAGATAGACTAACAGGCTTATAATTTCCTGGTTTAATATCTACTATGTAAAAATTACTCAAATCGAATATTATGGACATGGTGACCAAGCACTTCAGCAAATATAAATTGATCTAAATAATCTCAAAATTACATAACTAGAGGTAGAAATGTCTACAGACACTATTTAAATGAACTTCCTGAAGACCGTGGCATTTTCACAGGAACCTATTAACAAAAAGAATGCATGAAATTGAAGCAAACTTACTGACACAAGAAACAAAAGGGATAACGGCTTTCTCATTTGGCAGGTTGCAAATAGTGGTCTTCAACCATTTTACTGTATACTCAGGGAAAAAGCACGAGACATCCAAGCTTGTTGATGACACTAGTATCAATGGAAGCATGAAGTTGAAGGGCATCAACACATCAAATGATGGGAACTATAGCAGATGAGCGAAGATAAAGGGATCAGGATGTTTTATAAATCAGGAGAATGAGAACCATGGAGTAACAAGGAGATTTAGTGTTTCTCTAAGTGGTCACTCAAATGTGAGAATTCAGTGATCAGAATTGAGCCTGATCCTATCCTCACCTCAGGGTCATAGGATTGTTCTTCTCTAAATGCCACATCAAATAACATAGAAATGTTTGGAAACCATGGTTGCCTATCATAGTGACAGTGGATGCCCTCATTATTGGGGTTCTGGTTAAGCCAGTCTTTAATGGCTTTCTTCGCCATTGGTCTTTATCTTTCTCCATTAATCCATCTGGTAATGATTAAGCACTCCAACTTTTCTGCATGGATAACATGTCTTAAAAAACTCAATTTTTCTTTTGAGGTTATTTAAAGGCTTCTCTTCTTCATAGAAATCATAGAAACCCTACAGTGCAGAAGGAGGCCATTCGGCCCATCGAGTCTGCACCGACCACAATCCCACCCCACATATTTTACCCGCTAATCCCTCTAACCTACGCATCCCAGGACTCTAAGGGGCAATTTTTAACCTGGCCAATCAACCTAACCCGCACATCTTTGGACTGTGGGAGGAAACCGGAGCACCCGGAGGAAACCCACGCAGACACGAGGAGAATGTGCAAACTCCACACAGACAGTGACCCGAGCCGGGAATCGAACCCGGGACCCTGGAGCTGTGAAGCAGCAGTGCTAACCACTGTGCTACCGTGCCGCCCTTCTTCTTTAGTACAACTTTAGTTTTTTTCTCCACCCAGCTTACCCTTAAGCACCATGTTTCAAAAGTTGATGATTTTCTTCCTCTTTCCCAATGTGCTAAGCTTCATATCCATAGTTCATTGCTGACTGAGTACAGAGATTCTCGTTTCAAGACTGATGCAGATGTTAAAAACACTTCATAGAATCCATACAGTGCAGAAGGCAGCCATTCAACCCATCAAGTCTGCATCAACAACAATAACACCCAGGCCCTATCCTCGAAACCAATGTATTTACCTTGCTAATCCCCTTGACACTAAGGAGCAATTTTTCATGGCCAATCAACCTAACCCGCACATCTTTGGAGTGTGGGAGGAAACCAGAATACCCAGAGGAAACCCACACAGACACACAGACGTCTGGTGAACATGCAAACTCCACACAGTCACCCAAGGCCAGAATTGAACCAGTGTCCCTGGTGCTGAGTGCTAACCACTGCGCCACCGTGTCAAATTTTTTTTGGATTTCGATCTTTGTTGTTACTGTGCTTCCTAGGTAGAGGAATTGATTGACTTGTTCTAACTTGCTTCAATTTACCATGAATTTGGATACTGAATGCTACTTTGTCATTAACAAAGTGCATGTTTGCTCGCAGTTGAATGCAAGCATCTACCACTTCCCTTTACAACTAAATCGGTTAATAACATCATGGGAGAGTAATCAAAATTAGTAATTCTGATCAATATTTTCCTTACAATCCCAGAATACCAAGGATCAGATTCCCCCTGCCCCCCCAGTTTTGAGAAGATTTACAAAGATACTCGGTAGCTCCCTGAAGATACACAGAAAATTCTGTGGCGGAGAAACCACACAGAAAGGCAAGGCAAAACTATCAATTTTCAAAGCACAAATGAGTAACCCGACAACATCTATTGCCTTCCAAAGGGAAATACTAGATAAAAATGTCGAAAGAGCATAGAGACTTTTAAATACCTCGGTATCCTAACGCCACCGTACCAATCATACAGATAGGCATCACGTCACTATATCAACCTCATAGTACCGTCAATGTTCTAAAGCATCTTGAGATGGGGCAGTAAGCTCGGTGCTGCACACATACCCAAAAGACAATGCAGTTAAACAACATAAGGTGACACCAAATCCTATTCAGTGCTGTAGTGTGCATTCTTTTAACATGTGGCAATTTTACACCTTTACCAAAGCGAGCAATAAAGTCACAAATTAATAAATAAACCCAAGGCAGATCACAAAGCACATGACCATGACGGGATAACTCTGAACCCGATTTCGTTTGTAGTATTTGCTTGAAGCAGGCAGCTAGCAAAAGATAAACACCTCATTACGCCCCTTCCTTGGGGGGGGGGGGGGGGATTAAATTAGATCATCGCGGGTTTAAATAAATACTGCATCATCACACTTTCTTTAAAAAAAATAAACCACTAAATGTGTGTTTATTCAGCGCAGCAAAACCTAATGTCACTCATGAACCGAAAAATGCTCCCAGCAAGTCGGGCAGTATCTGTGGAGAGAGAAGCGCGGAGCGAAAGTTAGCAAGATCGGCGACCTTTTTAGCATCGCCTGTTTTTATTTCAGAATTCCTCAGCGCCGGCGTCGCCTCCAAAAGCGCAACTAGGCGACACCACGGTGACAAGTTGATCTATAAAAGAGAGGGAGAGAGAGCGTGTGAGACTCTGCGGAGAAATCCCGAGGCAGCCCGGTATGTTTGACAGCAACTGAAGCCTCTAACTTTCGCGCGGCGTGCTGCATGCGGGGATCGGGTAAGGAAGAGAAGATTGGAATTAAGATTCCCCCCCCCCTCATCCCCCCATTTGTGAGAGGCTTGTTGCCCGCGGGGGGAGCCGCTGCTTTCATCCGCCTCCCGCCTCGCCTCCGCCGTGTGCTGCAAGAAGCGCGAGCCAGCGACTGCCGCTAACCGACTAACCTGGACGTGGGAGACGACCAAACTCCGGTTGCCTTCCCCGTGGTATTTCCACTCGTTCCCGTCGAGTTCCTCCACTTCCATAACTGCCAGAGTTATGTTTTTATTTCTATAATCGTGAGTTATTTATTTGCTCCGTCGCTCCCTGTCCCCTCACATCCACTCAAAGTGCCTTGATGCTCGAATCCGGTTCTGACAGCCGCGAGAGCCCCCCCGCGCGCACAGGAAGAGGAAAGCGCACCCTACCCCGACTGCCGGAAGTTCAAACCGCCCGCCCGCCCTTTAAGCTGAACGGGCGGCGAGTGGCTCCTGATTGGTAAGCCTTCCCCTCCCCCTCACCATAGCTGTTCCCCAAGTTCGGTTGAGAGGAAGAGTCTGAGGCGGTTGGTGAGTGGCTCCTGACACGGTTCCTCCTCTCAAAGCCCACACCAATTCGGGGATTACAGAAAGTGGCGGATGTGCAGTATGGCGAAACAGTCTTAAGTACAAAATACGAAATGCCGGAAATCCGAAAACACCAACAGAAAATGCTCGAACTCAACAGGTGTGTTGAGGGAAAGGAACAGAGTTAACGTTTCAGATGTTGAACATCATCGACCTGAAACTTTTAACTCATTTCTCAGGAATCCAAAAGCACACCAGGCTGGGAAAAAAACGCACAATTTTATTGTTTTTGTTATTTATTTCTCAAAAATATGAAGCAGAGTGAATACTTTAATGATGTCTGATTCCCACCACAATGAATAAGTACTACTCGATGTTTCTCCTGAAACCTGAGAGCAACCTAAACTTGTGTGTGTAAAGCACGTTTGTTTCAAAGTTAATTCAATGTTCAAATATATTATGTATCCTACTCTAATTTCAGTATCAACGTGCATGCTAATCCTCAGGTGACGTGATAAACATACCTTCGAGAGAGACATAAATTTGGAGGGCAAATCGCTATAAAAACAAGCACAGGTTCACTTCCGGAAGGGTAGGATTGACAAGCTGATGAGTTTTGTTGAACTTGAATGGAGTATTCCACACAAGGAATCATGTACAGAGTACTGGTCTATATAATATATAAAGGATGTAGAAACATTGGCGAAGGTGTAAAAATTATTCACGAGGATTATAATGGAACTGGGAGGATACTTATCAGGAACAGCTGAACATACTAATTATTTTCTCTATTAAAGAGAAAGCTAAGGATTGATATGATAAAGGTGTAAAAGATTAAGTAAATGTTTGAAAAGATAGAGAAAATGTTTCCACTTGTGGGGTATCCAAAACTAGATAAATATAAGGCAGTGTCTAATAAACCAAATAGGGAACTCCAGAGAACCTTTTGTACCTTAAGAATGTGGAAAACCAGGAGGTGTAGTTGAGGCAATATACATGCATTTAAGGGAAGCTAGATAAACATATGAGGGATAAAGAAATATAAGAATATGGAAGGTTTGTGTGGAGGATAATCACCAGTACAGACTAGTTGGGTGAATGACCTGTTTTTGTGTTGTATACTTGGTGTAGCTCAGCTCAATGTAACATCCAGTTCTTTTTAAGTGAAAATTAGATCAATATAAAGATCAGTTTATTGTCTAACATACTTTGAAGATTTTGTAACAGGGAAAAAAATACATGGTATTTGTAAACTTTAAGGTGTGAAATTGTAATATTGAATCTGTTCTAATTTGAAAAAATAATAATCACATGGTCTGATCTATAAATAAAGGGATCAATACTCTACACAGTTAAGCGCAAATATTTCAGAAAATAAAATATTGGGCCTTAAAAAGCAGTTATATGAATTCCTTTCAGGGCCATTAGAATGCCCATTCAATTCAGTTTATCGTGCAGCGCTTTCGATTTTTACTCTTGCTGTAGCAAATTTCCAAATCTTTATTACCTAACATGGTAAATGAGATCCGATGCATTTTTATTACGGCATTTGTTGGTCTTGGTGAACGTAAAATGTAATGTTGTCGTATCTGGGGATGGTGGATGACTGCACAAATGCCCTGTGGCCAGAGTTTGGCTAGAGTGTTTTTGTTTCATAGGGGTCAGAGAATTGAGTTTATTCATCCACACTGTTTAATGTTTGAACTAGAGCTGTCAAGTGATTTGAGAAGAATAATCATGATCAATCTTGTCATTAGAAATTGTAATCTTGATTTTAATCATATGCTTAATTGATACAATTACAGCATCCATCTCATTCTAGTTCATTTTATTATTGTGCTATTTTATTAACTTATTATCAGCCAAAAAATCATACACAGCATTGCAATTTCCCATTTCTAGATTCGTCGTGCTAGTCCCTCTTTTATTGTTTCAATTTATTGACACAATGATATTAAAAATTCACAAATTGAATTTGTTATTGTGAAGTGAAAGCTTTTTAAAAATTATATCTGTAAGCATAAATTGAGAAGGGAAATTGTTTGACTTTCCATCAACCTGCAAAGGAAAATGGAGTGCAACCTTAAAATAGATGAACAAAAACAACAAAATAATGGATTGAGCAACTGACTCATCGACTAAATGCACAATAGGTCTTTGTGTATTTATTTCTGTGACTCACTGTGTACTGATGTGCACCATACATGTAGATGCATTGAACTGATAAAAAGTATTTATTAAAGACTTTTGTTGCTAATACCCCCCCCCCCCTTTTTACAAATCACAAAACAAGATAGTTTGCTCTGACATGCTAAAAATAATATGTTTTAAAGTTTTCATTCCAGTCTATTATCATCTGGCTTTGGAACACACTATGGCTGGAATTTTACCAACCTACTGGAGAAGGGCTGGGAGGTGGGAGAGTTGGTAACTGGCAGCAAAGGTCATTGGGAGAGAAGCCTGGCCTCTTAACATTGCTAATAGATATTACCAGAGGCAATTGGGCTGGCAGGAAGGTAATTAGACCTATGAAACAAGCATTTAATTGTGGTTTTAGCAGGTTTTTCAAATATTTACAAAACCACAAAGGGTGAATGAGAATATTAGAGTTGACTGCAGTCAGCAACCATCATGAAAGGTAGTGTGTCTTGATAACGAGGGTGAAACTGAATGAACAATGGCAATAACAAGTTAGAGCAACTTACCTAACACAGCGGAGGCATCCTGGTTCAGTGTCCTTACTGACTTGGCACTTGCACATACACAGCTGTATGATGAACGTAGGATGGAGTGCAGCTCTTTGCCATGGGTCTCATTCACTCAGCCTTCAGGACCTCCAGTGAGGAGAACCAGAAAAAGAAAGATATGAAACTACAGGCAGTGGGGCAGCAGCAACTAGAGGGGAACTGGGATCATAAGCCTGGAAAGGAGCAGGGAGGAATGGGGCACAAAGAGAGGAATAGGACTCAAGGGGCATGTAACCAGTCTCTTACAGATGGCAATACTCTCTGGAGAGAGTCTACTGTTAAGAGGCTCAACTTCATGCAAATGTCAGAGCAGCAGTGTAGCTGAAAGCTGCACCTCTCTTGGGAGCTGTGTGCTATGATGGTGAAAGAGCTGAGCCCAATGAGAAATGGCAAGCATCCAAAGATGTGTGGGTTAGGTTGATTGGCCATGCTAAAATTGCCCCTTATTGTCCTGAGATGAGTAGGTTAGAGGGATTAGCGGGTAAAATATGTAGGGATATGGGGGTAGGGCCTGGGTGGGATTGTGGTCGGTGCAGACTCGATGGGCCGAATGGCCTCTTTCTGCACTGTAGGGTTCTATGAATCACCCAATGCCTACTACTTTCAAAGTCACAGAGATACTGAATTTTTACACCTAACAACCATTAAAGGGATATTCTGGAAATATTTATGGGTTCTGCCAGTCTGAGGCTCATCAAAATGGTGACCTATGCCATGTTAAAGAGGCCAGAACATACACTTTTGCAATGATCGTATAGTCAGGTTGAAGGGGATCATCGGATTTCGGGCCATCATTAGATTACCCCAGGTACAAGCTGTCATCGACTGCATGTGTGTGTCATCATGGACCAGGCACACAGCCTTCATCAACAGGAAGGAATTCCATTGGTTCAAAGTACAACTGGTCCACGATCACCAAAAATGGATCCTTGACATTTGTGTAAGATTCCCAAGAAATTCTCACAATGTCTGCATAACAAGGCAATCCCAGGAGCTCACCTTAATGGTTGGATACTTGGTGATAAAAGCTACGCACGAGAGATGCTACTGAATGCCTGTGATGAAGCTGAGCACAGGCAGAATGGATACAACAGCTGACACGGAACATAGGCATCAGAACTGCATCTTCATAAGCCCTAAGCAGATCTGGTGAAGTCCTTCAAGATAGTCCAGCAGCGGCCTCACGAATGAAGGAGATGTGCTCTTCTCTACACGACTTCACACTCCAGAGGGAACAACAAGGACATCTTGGAGTGCCTTCTCTGAGAATAGAGATAGGGAGGGGGACGATGCAACAGGATGAGGACCCTGAACGACAGTAAGCAAAGTCAATAAGTTACACAAAAGGGAGTCTCTCAACTCGAGTACAAGTATGTTTCACAAAGCCTTACTACGCACCCAGCCAGTCAAATAAACTCTTCACTTTCTGCAGCCCTGTTGCAATTTCCTAGGATTCACTATTTCCGTGGGCCCGTCATCACACAAGGCAACAGCAAGGGAAGTGCATTAACCTCATTCAGTATGGCCATCGTTGTCTTTGGAGGAACCAGCGAACTGTTAAGGACACAGTCGTAAAAAAAGTGAAAAAAGTAAAGCATTCTTTTAGTGGTGCACCACTTCAGAATTAATTTAAGGCACATATGTAACAAAGTAACATCTAACATCAAAATATAAACCATGAAACCTCGGTGTAGCAAAGTGGATTTCTTCATATTGAGTGCTTCTAACTTGTCCTCCGCTTACTTTGTTAATTGAGATGGAGACAGACTTCTGACATTTCTCCTTGGCTCTCGATGATCCTGGTTGCTTTCCTTTGGCGGCCTGAGGCTTGAAGGACCCCGGCATATTAGATGAACCTCCTCTGTGTGGGTTATTGAGGCACTGCTGTCACCATCAGAGGGGCTGAGGAGTCACTGTCCATGCCAGAAGCGCCTTAAGAAGTACCCCAAGGTGCAAGGGCACACTCTACCCCACCATTCCTTGTGCACATCTAAGTACCTAATGATGACTCCAGGCTTTCATTTTCCCTCTCATCCAACCATTGCTCCAGAGCTCATGAACAAAACTGCCCTCTGTACCCTTACAGCCTGGATCAGTATCTCCAGGGAGGCATCATTGAACCTTGAAGCGACCCTTGATCTTCTGACAACAATTGGTGCAGTCGCCAGTGTTCTCTGACTGCTGTCTCCAGGGCTGCTGCATCAAAACATTCTGCTGGCTGCTTTTTAAAAATTGTATCAGCTATTCAGGAGTCCATACTGAGCACCTCATCCAGAGTCGGATTTACAGTACGTGGGGCCCTGTAGTCACCATTTCTGAGTCTCCCCACCCAAAACCCTTCCGCCCACATCCCCCAGAATGCGATGGCAGAAGCCACAAAAGTACACTTGTAGATCACTGCTTCTTCACTTGTGAAAACATGCCTTTATGAATAATTGCTTTGCTGAAATCAAAGCTGACCTCTTTATGAAGCTGTGATTCTGATCACAGATTTCCTAGAACACTCACTCTAGCCTTGCCCATACCTCTCTCTCTCACAGACAATTTTCCTCCACCAACCCCCTCACGTGCCCCCCTCCCTTACCCTCTCCCCACCCAAACCCCTCACATGCTCCTATTCTGACTTTGCTCACCTCTGGATCCTCCGCCTACTCCGATGCCTCACCACTGGGATCCTCCATCCACTTTGCTGCCTCACCTCTGTCTGCTGTCTCGCATGTGGTTTGCTGCCTCACCTGGTGCCTCCTGCTGCTGGACTGAGGTCTGCTACCTCACACATACCTGGTGAGGGAGAAGTGGACGCGGTGAGTGGCAGATGTGGGTAAAGCAAGGAGAGTGAGGTCCTGAGGTGAGGGAGAGGCCGCTGCAACGAACAGCTCAGGGCTTGCTCTGTCTGATACCTGCCTCACCCATGCCCACCTGGTGCTCACCAATGGCATCTCTCCCTCGCCTCAGGTCCTTGCTCTCCTGCTGCCTGTCTTACACCCCTGCCTGATGCTTGCTGCAGTCACCTCTCCCTCACCTTAATTCTCAGTGCTTTTCCCCTGCTTGCAACTGGGGTCCAAGTCCAACTCAAACATTTAAATATTTTCCCTTCTTGGTATCTTCCCTTCCACTCTTTGTTTCTTGTCCAATCACAGCCTGGTTTTGCTCTATCAGTAGCAAATGCAGGGAGCCTGTGATTGGATGAGCAGCTTCACTGCTTTTTTCAAACATCAGCCAGACCAGCTGAGTGTTCCACAATGGGCTCTGTCCAAGGCCAGTCTTCCGTCAATAATAACCCTTTATTTATAGTGTGTTTGAAATTCCGTTCAGCAGCTACAGAGTGAAGGTCAGTCCCGAGTCTTTCGACTGCCAGCCTGAGTGCAGCCAGCTGGTTTTAAACCCCCCACTGCTCCTTCCCTTTTGAGCGAACTTTCACTCGTCTAATAGGGAAGCTCGTTGGCCATGGGGGATCATTGATGATCCCCCATGGCCAACATAACAACCCCCCCTGTTATTCAGGGCCCTGTGTATTTGATTGTAAATTTGCCTCTGACCTCACCTGCTCAACCATGACACCCGCTTTCAGTCCCAGTGACAGGACTTGTTTCCATAAAATTCTGGCCCATATTATTATAATATCTGCTATCAGGTCTGGTTTGGAAAACACCCCTTTCGTGCTTTTTCTCTATCTGGTGGTGCCACAACATTATAACAAGATGCAAGTCTGTTCTGCTTACAATGATATTAGCAAATTTGTACAACTACTAGGAGCCACAAGGTTTACAGAGCCAGACAAGTTCAATAGGCAGGATGAATCACTTATGGATAGGTTTTGGACAGGAACCACACTGTGTATTTAAAAACTAAACACTGATTATGTATTTACTATAAACATTTAGTAGTCAGTATATTTAGAGCAACAATTTTCCACAACAATGTCACATAATAGAAATAATAGAAACCCTACAGTGCAGAAGGAGGCCATTCGGCCCATCGAGTCTGCACCGACCACAATCCCACCCAGGCCCTACCCCCATATCCCTACATATTTACCCGCTAATCCCTCTAACCTACGTATTTCAGGACTCTCAGGGGCAATTTTTAGCATAGCCAATCAACCTAACCCGCACATCTTTGGACTGTGGGAGGAAACCGGAGCACCCGGAGGAAACCCACGCAGACACGAGGACAATGTGCAAACTCCACACAGACAGTGACCCAAGCCAGGAATCGAACCCAGGTCCCTGGAGCTGTGAAGCAGCAGTGCTAACCACTGTGCTACCGTGCCGCCCCGGTACGGTACATGAAATGGATTTCAAAATGGATTTCAAAAATTTATTTATCAAGTAACACTTTTTCTTTGAAATGCTTTTACAATTTGTCAATCTTGTTTTACAGAGCTCCTCCTCGGGTCCTCTGTCATCTCCCATATTGAGCATAAAATTTCAGGGGTCTCAGTACTCTCTGACTCCCACTCGAGACTTTAGCACAAAAATCTAGGCTGACACACCATTGCAACTCTGAGGGAGTGCTGCCCTATTGGGGTGCCATCTTTCTGTGTTAAAGTTAGTGTATTAGTTAAAGAAACAAAGGGCCCAATTTTAACTTTATATAAGTGAATGGGTGTTGGTTTAGTTAAAATAAGACCCAGAAAACTGCCTCGTTGTTGCTAATTTCATTGTTAATACAAGAGGGAGCTGCATTTTAGGATTTGAGTTTCCATTGCTCAACCTCTTACACTATATTGTCTGGAGAACCAAAACCATATCTCTTGGATAAGCTTTGCAAAAGTCAAGCTTGCTCTGATTGCAAAACAGGGAAAGCAGCAATTCACTAAGTTGAACAATGTGATATTTATTCAGTTAGCCAACTAACTGTACCTCCTAGACAGAGTGGTTTGCCAGTAGGATCAGTATGAGTTTAAAGTTTACTCTCCTTGGAATTTCTATGATGAATTAATGTGCATTAAAAAAATCTCAAAACAAATAAACTTGTTTGATTGCAGAAGTTAACTGTGATTAATTGAGAGTTTAATGGTATTGTTATTGAGGTGGAGAAGAGATCAGGATTGTACAGCGCTTTTCATTGACATTGCACAAGTCACCTCCTGAGTTCACTGAGACCTTGAGTTTTCCATATCTGGGGATTAAGGTTATTTCAAGACAAACAGGGATCTTGCCAAGTTGTCTATGAACATCATGGATCTGGACAGAGTGGTGGCAAGATGATCTTGGTGCCAATTGATTTTCGGCCTTTCAAAGTCAAGAGAGGATGGAATATTGGGAAACAGAGGAAGTGCACCTGGCCAACCATGCTCAAGGAATCTGAGAAAGATGGAAAGTTCACACCTCATCTCACAACCCAAAACTAAAAAGGCAGCATCTTGAGAGAGCATATTCAATCACACAGGGGGACACAGGTGGTTGGGAAATATGGAGGTCTGATGCCAATTTACCAAGCTCTGGGGACAAGGGACCTCTGAACACAATAGGTGTGAGGCATTTATCAGTTATGAACACAATCTAATACTGCTTATTGGTTATGGTCAATAGTTCATCGGACATTTAACTACTTTTTCTTTCATTGCCTTTTTAAAAGATAGATTGGGGGAAAGGCATTGACTCAGTTGCTCTACAAAGAGCTGGTGTAGACGTGATGAACTGAATTGTCTCCTGTGCCATTATGATTCTGACTCCATGAATGTACTTTGCTTTAAAATATAAACTTAAATCTAACTCTTTCTCAATTTCTTTCTGTGGAAAAAGAGACAAAAAATCTACAAATGTGGCAAAAGACATTAAAAGAGATATTTCAATTGTTCTCATTTCAGCATTTGAAGCAGAACAATAAGATTTTGATATCATGCAGCAGATACGTTTTTGTTATGTGAAGCAGTCCTCAAGACTATCATTGACTCAGTGGGTCTTCAAATATTTGGGTCCTAATGATCACTGACCAGGAAGTTCAGTGACACTCAGAAGAATTCTCAGTTATTGCTATTCTGCTAAGTTTCACGATTCGTGGATAATGTTAGCACATTTCTTTCTAACTTCAAAATCAGAATTAATTTACTCTTCAGTTTTTTGTTTGTCTGGGTCACCAACAGAACTGTTACCCACTGAAAATTAACTTCCTTAAAATAGCTAAACACATGAAAAAAAATGAACTGCTTAAATTCATTTTTTTAAAAATTACTTCCTCATAACCACTGCCAACCATATATGGCTGCTCACTACAGTGCATTCACAATTTGATTATTGGGTTTCACAATTAATATACCTTTCCATCTTGCTGCTAATTAAAATTTGTTTTTTGTTTATGCATCTGTGTATGAGGAAGGTTCTATATAAAGCAAAAATTCTTATTTTGTGTGATTTTTTTTAAAAAGTTGCTTTATAAAGAAATAATGGGAGAATTAAGCAAGTTAGTGCCAGTGTTGCCTGACTTGATATGCTATCACCAATGATTTGTGTTCCATCAAGGTTCATCGCCATTCAGTCACTTTTACAAGTTAATGTTTCTCAATTGGAAGCCTCTTTAAATGCAGCAGAAAAAGAAAATAAAGCCATATTAGAAACATAGAAAAACTACAGCACAAACAGGCCCTTCGGCCCACAAGTTGTGCCGAACACATCCCTACCTTCTAGACCTACCTATAACCCTCCATCCTATTCAGCTCCATGTACTCATCCAGGAGTCTCTTAAAAGACCCTATTGAGTTCGCCCCCACCACCCCTGACGGCAGCCGATTCCACTCGCCCACCACCCTCTGTGTGAAAAACTTACCCCTAACATCTCCCCTGTACCTACCCCCCAGCACCTTAAACCTGTGTCCTCTCGTAGCAGACATTTCCACCCTGGAAAAAAGCCTCTGAGAGTCCACCCGATCTATGCCTCTCAACATCTTATACACCTCTATTAGGTCTCCTCTCATCCTTCATCTCTCCAAGGAGAAAAGACCGAGCTCCCTCAGCCTATCCTCATAAGGCATGCCACTCAATCCAGGCAACATCCTTGTAAATCTCCTCTGCACCCTTTCAATCTTTTCCACATCTTTCCTATAGTGAGGCGACCAGAACTGGGCACAGTATTCCAATTGGGGTCTGACGAGGGTCTTATATAGCTGCATCATTAAAATTGCATGTTAAAATGTGTAAACTTTTTTTCTTTTGTTATCTTCCTTCTTCACCTTCTTAGGCAATCCCTCGGGATCGAGGATGACTTGCTTCCAAGCCAGTTTGATGGGTTCGGAAATGGCCGATAGGTCCAATGTCCACCTGCAGACTCTGTCACTTGTGGAGCAGATGGTGCTTAAAAGGTTGGGTAGATGGCTTTGGCAGTTTGTGTGCTCCCTCTGACATCTCAACTTTGCTTCTACACATTTCTGACAAAGTCTTTTGATGTGTTTGGTGCCTACCCGAATGAGCCTTCTCCATTTAAATAGGTCACAAGCCAGGGTTTCCCACAAGTCAGCGGCTGTTACATGTTGAAATATATTAACACATCACTTCCACAAATCCTCATCAAAAACTAAAAGGGTTTGTGGTGCTTCACTATCCTCAAACAAAAAGACAATTTACTCGAGGGTTGTTTGTTATGGAGGACATGTGTTTTTTAAGGGAAGAGTACATTATGTAAACCGGTTCTCCTTTTTCACTTGTTGCAACCTAGTCGAACCTCCCTGGAGATCTCTTTGTTAACTTAAGTCAACCTGAAGCAAACTCAAAACAAAAACAACAGAGAATGGGAATGAGAAGTCAGAGTTTATTTGTTGTTTTAGTGTAAGATAAATGTTTTGTCTGATTATGTTCCTGTGAAGGGCCCAGGGATGTCTTACTCTAATTAAACAATCACTTTGGAGGACATGGTCACTAAACTCATGATCTTAAATATTAGTAAAGTCAGAACACAGGCATATGAATCTGGAATAAAGTATCATTTGCTTTGAAGCAATAATAAACACCAAAAAACAACAAATCTAATGGTGGTTTAGTAGGTCAGAAGCCAGGGTTTATCACGAGTCAGTGACTATGACATGTTAAAATATATTAACACATCACAGAAGAATGAGTGTGTTTTGATAAGAATTTCAGAAAACTATGACTAAGACTGCTGGTGATCTGCTGTGAATTTACCCTGGGTTTTAAAAATTGATTCTGTGATTTCCAATTTTGGTTTATTAAAATCTATCCTGTAAAATCTAGCATAAAAATTACAGCTTCAATATGTTTCATAATGCTCTAAATCCAAAGAGTTATATAACATCATACAGGATGTATTACATGACTGTGATCAGGAACTCTGGCCAATTCTTTCATTCCTACTCAGGGCAATTGTAGCACCATCATTGTAAGTGAGATTAGCTAGCTCAGCACAGCTTGGGATCTAACAATCATGTCCTTTAAACAGGTACATATTGAGAATGTCAGAAGTGTAAAATTTGTTGTTTCATAGCATGATAAACATCAGTTGGAGAAAATTTGATTGCTTACTATTAATACTTGCAGAGAACTGTTTTGGAATCGTGAAGTAGCATTTATCAGAATGGTGTAGTGGGAACAAAAAAATTGTGATTATTTTGAGCATTGCGTAATCTTATTCACAGCATGATTTGAAAACAATTTTATATGGGGAACATTATCCCTTTGTATCTCTCCTTGCTTTTATTTTAATACTAAATTGTTTGTTTCGAGGTGAAAAATTATGAAATTGTCTCATCATACCACTATCCAGTATTTGTACTGTATCCAGAATTAAAGTTTATTTACCTTTCCAATTTTATCTTTAATTCTTCCTACAAATTGCTGGATCCGCTTATACTTATTCTGTGGCAGTCTGCATGTTTGCTTTCCCAAGTGATCTCTTTCTCTTCCCCTCACGTGAGGAGATTTCACTAAAACAAACAGTACGTCAATAATTTGGACCAATTAATTTAGAAAATAATGAGGCAAATTTTAAATCCCAAAAATGGGTGGTTTTGGGTTGGATGTGATGTAAACATTTTAAAACTCTCAAATCCAAACCCACTCACCCATCTGTTAAAACTAGAAGCTGGTGGGACAGGGAGCAGGCAACGAACCTGCTTCCAGGAGGCAAGTTGCTCATTCAGGTCCTTGATAGTGTGACCGAATCTCTGTAACCTCTATAGATTGTATGAGGATAAATCTTCCCAGGTTTTCACCACAGAAACTTGGGACCAGAAGTAGGGCATTCAGACCCTTCAATGTCATTCAATGGCTGTCCTGTATCTCACCTCAATTTTTTTGCCTTTGCTCCACATCCCTTGATACTCTTCCCTACCAAAAACCTACTCAGTCTTGAAAATTTCAATCACCCAGCATTTTGGGGAAGATAATTCCAGATTTCTACTGTTATTACTGTGTAAAAGTACTATCTGATTTCATTGCTAACTGGCTTAGTGTTAATATTAAGATTATGTCCCCCACATCCTATGAACAAATAAAAAATGAATGCCATACTCCAGATGATATGTGAACAAAGCTTTATGCAACTGAAGTATCACTTCTGCACTTTTATATTTCAACCCCCTTGAAATGAAGGGCACCATTCCATTAGCCTTTTTAAATTCCTTTGCATCTGTGTAGCCACAATTTTGTGATCTGTGCATGTAGACACCCAAATCCCTTCACAGCTCCAATGCATCACCTTTAAGAAAATATTCTAATTGCTAGTTTTGTTGGATACAAAATGAATTAACTCACACTTCTCTACATTGAACTGCATCATTTGCCCACTCACTTTCGTCTGTTGTAATTTTGTGGTTCAATCTACACAAACAAGTGTGTCTCTTAATTTTGTGCAATCTGCAAACTTTGATATATACAGTAACTCTATTATGAATATAGAATATAAAAGCTGAGGCCAGTCTAGTTTCTTGGGGGTGGGAGGGGGGGTGGGGGTTCACATCCCACCAATCAGAGAAAGTTCTCTTTATTTCTACATTTTGCCTCTTGCCTCTAAACCAATTACCAACCCAGGCCACAAGGTTACCTCCAATTCTATATAACTTCCCCAAAACTGATGTTAAAAAGAGAAGTTGGTAATTATCTGGTTCCTCTCACATTCTCAATCAATAGAGTGACCTTTATAATTTTCCAACCCAAAATGACAAGGTAGAATTTCTGAATCTGGAAAACTGAAAAATTCTGACTGATGCAATTGTAAATTTCTCACTTGTTTCTTTTATGTAGTAGAATGGAACCCAGAAGTGTACTGGAGATTTGTCTCGCTTGGGCCACATTATATTTCTCCATTGACTTTTTAAAATTTATATTAAATCCACTCAGTTGTTATCCTTAAAATATTTAGTTTCAATTGTAAGAGTAGTACAATGTCTTCTCCCGCCACTGTGAAATTAACTCCAATTGTAATTAGGCTTTCCTATTTACCCGTAGGTAAGCTGGGAGGTAAAGTTTAAAGTCCAAATAAATGTTCAGTGAAATATTCTGCTATTGATTCAGTGTATAATTCACAATGTAGATTCAAGTGTATTTTTGTGATTTCAGAGTGACTGGAACAAGCCGTCTAAATGTAAAAATGAATATAATAGAACAAAGTTCCGCAAAGACAAAATGTTCTAATGAAATTTCCCTTTCAGTTCTTGTTGCCTTCTACTAATTTTTATTTTCATGTTTTTCCTTTTGCTTTATGATCGGTTTTTGTTATGTGCACATTTTTGCATTTTGTTCTTTGGCACTCCCATTTGGAAAGATTGCCAAGAAAGTGATCAATATCAGCATTACTGCACGTTTTTTCTTGGAAAAATAAACTTCTGGCAACATTCACCTTCCTCCTTCATATTTCTGCATTGTTTGCTATTTTGCTGACTGCAAGAGATGCACACTGAGCCTACCTATAAACATGCACAATCCTTTAAGTTCTGAATGTTAAAAGTTTTGTCATAGATTTCCCATTGTGGTGTATATATAACCCCAACCAAATAGAAATGCATATAACTGACTAGTGAATTATGTGGTAGGTAGCATTTTCGAATTGCTAATATAGTTAATATTTTACAAATTATGAAGCCTGAAATTTAAACTCAAAGTCACTCTTTGCATTACTTCAGCCTTTAGCTTTAATTTACTGACAGGCTGGATAATTTGCCACTGACAATCTATAAAGTTTTCTCATGAAAGTTCAATTACAAATTATTTAAAATAACAAATTAAAGTGAAATGTTTAATGTACTCAAATCAGTGTGGCTTACAGCACTTAAGGATATAAATATATCGAATGACAACTCTAACACAAATGCCTGCAGATCAGATTTGATGGCATTGATTTTAAATATTCTACTGAAACAGTGTGAAAATGCCTTTTCAGAACCGTGAGCAAATTGCTTACAATGCAAAGAAGTGTTATGCAGGGTATATCACTATATCAGAATAGTGGTTAGCACTGCTACCTCACAGCGCCAGGGACCCGGGTTCAATTCCCAGCTTGGGTCACTGTCTGTGCAGAGTCTGCACATTCTCCCCATGTCTGCGTAAGTTTCCTCCCACAGTCCAAAAGATGTGCTGGTTAGCATTGACCATGCTAAATTCTCCCTCCGTGTACCCAAACAGGCACCGGAATGTGGCGACTAGGGGATTTTCACAGTAACTTCATTGCAGTGTTAATGTAAGCCTACTTGTGACACTATAATAAATAAACTTTAAAAGAACTGTAAGGTCAAAACCTGCCTAAATTTCTCTCCTCAGGCTTTATTATTAATGGAGCCGATGTCACACTGCAGCCCCCTGGTGAAGAATTCTGCAAAATCAGGGTGTTGCAATCCCTCTGGGATCAGGGCAGGCCAAGTCAGAGCATTAGTATTTGGCCTGGGATCGAGTTTATGGGCCTAACCCAGAGGTCTTGGATCGTGGGTCAGGAGAAAAGGTGAGAGGAACCAGTGGGGTGGGGAGTCAATGTAGGGTCAGGAGAGGAAGCGAGGCAGTGGGGGGTGGATGGTAGTGGTTATCTGCAGGGTTGGTTAATTGTGGGGGTCGAGGGAATACATTCAGGTAAGTTACCTTTTTTTGCAGGCAATCCCTTGATTCGTTTCTGAGTGCGACAATATCTAATTTTGGAGAAGGGGTTCAAACAGGTATTCAGCCACTTATTTCCATATAGTAAAGGTGAAGTCACATAGTCCCAGATGACCATAGGCTGTTCTCCCCTTTGAGGGGAAGCGTTGACTGGTTGTGATTTAACCTGAGGAGTGCCACACATCAGGCAAGGGGCAAGATTGAGAAGGTAGAGCCTTCATGAATAACCTCAGCCGAGAATCAAACCTTCACTGTTGGCGTCTCTGCTTCACAAACCAGCTGGCCAGCCAACTGAGCTAAACATATACAAAGAGACTAATGGCAGCTTCAGGCCTGTGTAAAGTATACCTTTTGCTGTTCCTTAAACAATATTCTGAGTTGCGTACTTATATCTGACAATTTACACATACTTCATGCTACCATAGTATGAAAAGCGTCTGAAAAATAATCACTGCATGGACCAATTTCTAGGCCCAAGATTATTTAGAAAGACTAAAGACTGACTTTGTGCAAAGGACAACCGAAACCATTTCAATTGTAAAAGTATTTCTGTGATTAAAGTAGTCATAACAGAAATAGATTTTTGATGTGGGCATGTTACTTCCTAAAGCACTTCAACTTGAGTTTAAAAAATAATAATTTTAACTGCTGTTGTGCTTTCATTCACAAAATATAAAGGATACAAAAGAGCTGTATTGGATCAACTGTCTGTTAAACACAGCACCTCTTGTGAGTTCCATTGCAGTCGATGTAATTAACTATCAGATGCTGTGTAGAACAGGCAGCAATTCCAATGCAACAACCAACCGAGACAAATTTCTATGCCATAAAGGGCCCAAAGAGATAGGAAGGTGCTCATTATCATGAGTAATGTGTTATTTTGTTGATTTCATTTATTTAATTACAAATGGTTAGAAAAATGTGCTGGGTTAGAAACAAACATTGAAAGAAACGTAAATCCAGTGGTTTGCTCTGTCTAGAGCATGGGAGAAGGAAGAATCAAGAATTTGTGCATTCCCCTTGGAACACCGTTGGCATGGTTGACAGAATGACTCTGAGTCTGGTGGTGGACAGCAGCCTAGAACTCAATAATGAAGATATGGGGATAAATAATAATTTTGGAAATCTGAATGATTACCTCTGGTGATCAGGGAGCATTTATGCAGAAACGTTTTGAAGGTGGGGTGGATGGTAGATCTGGTGAAGGAATGGATTGGATGGGCCCAAAGATCTTCTTTCATTTCATGCTCTCTAGTGTTTTCTAACGTCAACTAAATTAATATTTATTGTGTTTCTGTAATGTTGATCGAATAGGATTAGAAACCAAATTACCAGTTTGAAATTAACAATAACTTTTTCTTGCTGAAAACTTTATAGGACTAAAGATTTAACTATTTTATCCAAGTGAGCTCATTAACACAGTGCGCTAATATTTGATCATCACCATTTGATCAACTATGCGCGATGACAATTTTTTTAACAGCTATCTGTGAGACAACAGCTTGACTAAGACTGTATGTTTCCACACATCCTTAATGAAGAAATTTAATTAAACTCTTCATTAGGAACTTTTGATGCAATAGAAATTTCCCATGGGATGTGATTTGTGTTATTGGATTTGTTCATGTCCTATTTTGGGAATTAGGTCAAGGTTCTAGTCATGCTTGATCCCACAGCAACTGCATTTTGGTGTTCTAATTTGCTTAGTGGCTTTATTACAGACATCTCTCTGGGCAGAATGAGGGTTCAGGTTCAGCCCAAGCTAGCTCTCCTTTACCTCAGCTATCAAATTAGCAAGAATAGATAATAATGTGGATGTTTCCACCAAGGTACAGGAAGCCAAGCTTGCAGATTGAACAGATAAATGGTAAATTAAACCTAATATTGTGAGTGTGAGCTGGTACATTTTGGTAGAAGGCAGTGTTGAAGTGGAAATTTTCCTGCTTCTTGACTGTGATAGAAAAACTCAACAAAGTTCGTTCTGACAAAATAATTAGCCTTTATTTACAAAAGACTGAATGCAGTTTTGGCTGAAAACTTGAGTTCAGAGAGCAGTTGGTACAACTTGCTAATTCCTCCTCAAGTCCGCAATTACACAAAGAATCAGTTCAGTATTTATACATAATCATTATCAGTTTGCGTGACCAGAGCATATTCAGGAATTCGATTAGTAATAGAATCATAAGCAATGTCATTAAGCATGTCATAACTTGCTGACCTCCTAGAACTCTTTGTCTCATCATTCATACCCTTATCTTGTCCTTTGATGTAACAGAAGGTCAGTGACTCCATCATCCCTGACCTTATGTTGTTTTATTCACTCATACAGCCTTAAGTTATGCGGAGTCAGCCTTGCTTATATTGTATCAAATAGCTGACCAATTTTCCCATCATGCTATTCCTTAGTTCGTACGACTTCACATTCCCTCCTTTTGTCATATCATGACAACTAATTAAATAGGTATATCCATGACCCAATTTAAAAATGCATTTACACAAGCAGCCAATCAATCCTATCCCCAGTAGCAGTAGTAGTAGTAACATGAAGACCTTAAAGATCCAATCAAATAATCCGTGACCCAGCCATCCTAACCAACCCGGTGGGTCATAATCATGAAATTCACGGCCAATCTCTTGAAAAAGATCAGCCTGTCTCTTAATATGGTCGGCCAGGTTGGTGATATTTTCAGAGGCATCTGGGATATAAGTACAGCATTCCTGACCTACAATGGCACATGTTCCTCCCTGCGAGGCTAACAGATAATCCAAAGCCAGTCGATTTTGTCATGCCACGGTCCGGACAGCCACCAGCTCAGCCGAGACCTCGGCCAGTGCCTGTCCAGTTGCCCTGGCTTCCGCCGTTGTTACGTTTGCCAGTTGTTCCAATGCTGAGGCCATAAGAATCAGTTCGTTGGCTGTCCCGCCCGTTCCATATAGTGGAAAGGCCATCATAAAGAACCGTTCGGTTCCGCTAATGGTCCTTTTGGCTCGCGAGGGGTGATGCAGAAGGGAGGGTAGGTGGTGCATGTAGGGTACGACATATCCCAGATAACAGGATCCTATCCAATTGGTAGGAAGCCACGAGTATGCTTTAGTGCCACATATGAAATATGTTCCATTATAGGCCGTAAAATCATCAGCCAATGTCATCCAGGGTATTGGGGAAGTATGTGCCCATGAGCTATTAGAGGTTATATTCCATACCCTGGACCAATCAAGAATAAACATACCCTTGGTGGATAGGTTTGCTACTGGTCCTTGCCACTCAGCTGTAAGGTTACATCTACTTTGCCCCATCAGCTTTCCTTTCCCCGATTTACTAAAACATAGGGAACCTCGCACATCATTCGAGGGGACGGTAAGGGAGGGTGGAAGCAAGGCATGATTATAAGCAGGCTGGTACCAAGCCGAAAACTTTGTCATTTCATACCCAGCCGATTTCCATTCTCTCATATCTCCCCTGAACCCTGTTCGGTTTTGACGTAGAATCCATTCAACTGTCTCTCCGAGCTGGAATGGAGGGATTGGAGAGGTATTCCTTCCCTCGAATGGACGGGGATGTGGGTACAAACCCAACACTTGCTTACATTCAATTTTTCAGCATAAATATATGACATATATAAATAGGTATTGGCATGCAGTCCCTGGGTAGTTCGCTTTTTCACTACCGAGTGGCCATTAAGGCCAAGTGGTCCAGAAAGTCCAAAAAATATAATGAAGATCTTCATCCTGTGTTCGTATCTGGGTTGGAGACAATCTTCTTGCAGTTGGATAGATGTATCCAACTTGGACGTCCTTCAAGCTTGACGGAAGTCGGTGTGGTCAGTAGTACTTGAAAAGGTCTGCTCCAGCATTGTCCTAGCTTTTTTCTATCCCAGTTCTTCACCAATACATAGTCTCCGGGGTCGATCACTGGATATCGAGGGGTGGCTGTCCCTGCTGTCACTGGGAGGTGTGCCTGTTTCACCTGTGAGTGGAGAAACTTCAGAGAAAGTGTTAATTGCTTCAAATAATTCTGCATCTGTTCCTTCATCACATGGAGGTCTACTCCCTCCAGGGGTTTTTCATGGGCATCCCAGGGAGTCCTCATTGGCCGACCATAGACTATCTCTGCAGCTGACAGTCCGGTCCGCGAATGTGGAGTCACCCGCATGTGAAACAGTGCCAAGGGCAATACCTTTAGCCAATTTAATCCAGTTTCTTCAGTCAATTTAGATAATTTTTCTTTTAAAGTCCCGTTGGCTCTTTCCACAAATCCTGCTGCCTGCGGGTGATACGCGCAGTGCAGTTGTTGTTTAATTACGAGTGCTTCGCACAATTCAGTATTGATCCGAGCCACAAAATGTGGTCCATTATCTGAGCTCACCATTTTGGGTATCCCAAAAATGGGGAATAACTTCTCTCAATAATAACTTCACCACCGTATGTGCAGTACAATTCGTGGTGGGGAAGGCTTCAATCCATTTACTAAACACATCAATTATTACTAAACAATATTTATAGCAACATACTTTTGGTAATTCAATAAAATCAAGCTGTATACAGGCAAAAGGACCATCTGGCAAGGGAGTGGTTCCGGGAGGGCATTTAATGCCTTTACCCTTATTATTTCTCATGCAAATGAGGCATCGATCCAGCCGCGTTTGCGCTGCTGTATTCAAATCTGGGTGCCACCAATTCTTTAGAAGTAGCTGTACCATTCCCTCCTTGCCGAGATGGGTACAAGAATGCAAATAGTCAATAAGTACCGGCAATAAAGAATCCAGGATACAAACTTGACCAACTGGAGTAAGCCAGAGGTCCCGTGCCAAGGAGTGCGAACACCCCATTGACTTCCATAGTGTGCGCTCAGAATCAGAGGCGTCCCTCTAATTGTTGAACCTCAGTCACCTCTGGCATGCCCTTCGTCCCAAATGCAGGTACCTGATTTAGAGCCTGATTACCCCCAGTGGGAACAATCACAGAGGCCGATACAGCTGCCGCCTTAGCAGCTGAATCAGCACGGGCATTCCCTAATTGCACAGGAGTGTCCCCCTTCGTGTGCGCAGCACATTTAATAATAGCCAATTGACGAGGAAGCTGAACAGCATCGAGGAGATTTTATCCTCCTCTTCCTCCGTATCACCTGAATAGGGAAACAGTGGCATGCCAGGGCAACTGGGAGGATCCTCCTGCTGTTTAATCTGATGGGCTAGCCCAGCCTGCCTATCACCTGATGATTTCTTATCCCGAAGTTCGCATTCCAATTTTGGTTCCTTTGGTTTCCTGTCCACACCTTCATCAATCCCTTTTTTACGGGTGTTATCTCTCAAACTCATTAATAGCGATTGTTTGTGGCGCCTAGTCGACTCTTTTTTTCCATTTTGAAATTAAAGTTTTCCACTTGGAACCTACATTTTTCGTCCAAATAGCTTTTTCTGCTGCAGTACAATTTTCCAAGTTCCATGTGCCGCCTCGTGGCCAAATATCATTACCCAATTTACTATTTAGTGCAGCAGAGACCATGGCCTGAATTTTACGGCATGGGGCCAGCAAATTTCACATGAAAACAGATTTGCCCGAGTGCTCCAATTTAGTTATGAAGCCAGTCTTTCAGGTCTGCAGCTCTGACAGCTCAAGTTGGATGATGAGAATGCCAAGCCTCTGGGTCCCAATGTTTGGCATCATCTGCACCCGCCTCTCCTAGGCCCTGCTTGTCAGAGAGATTCTGCATGTAAATGCCCCAAAATAGCTCTACTCTGCATTTTTCCCAGCTCAGCTATATGCTAAGGGTGCCAGAGTTGAACACAATATGGAAACAAGCCTGAGCACCACTATAGCACATCAGGATAATTTCTTTGAGTTATTTATTCTGCATTCCCAAGTGAATTACTTTACATTTATCTGCGTTAAATTGCATTTGACCATTGTTGACTCACCTCCTGAGGCAAACTCCCTCCATAACTTGTCCCCATCTACAAACTTTGTGATAAAGTCAACAATATCCTCTCCCACATTGCTTTTGAAAACATTTTTATCACTATGAACCTTACAACCTTAAGATCACTATTCCCAAACTGCTCCATCTATAAGTCCACAGTATAATTCAAAGAGCTTACAACTCATGGATTACTTTTGCAATGCAGTCACCATTTTGCATACAATTATGGGGAGGCGATGGCCTAGTGGTATTATCACTAGATTATTAATCCAGAAACTCAGCCAATGTTCTGGGCACCTGGGTTCGAATCCCGCCACGGCAGATGGTGGAATTAGAATTCAATAAATAATATCTGGAGTTAAGAAGCTACTGATAATCATGAAACTGTTGTCGATTGTTGGAAAAACCCACCTGGTTCACTAACGTCCTTTAGGAAAGGAAATCTTCCATCCTTACTCAGTCTGGCCTACATGTGATTCCAGAGCCTCAGCAATATGGTTGAGTCTCAACTTCCCTCTGAACAATTAGGGATGGGCAATAAACATTGGCCAGCCAGCAACGCTCATGTCCCATGAATGAATTTTTAAAAATTCAAACATGACAGATTTGTAGGTCCCACAAACAGCAAATGAATAAGTAACCAGAAGTACTTTCTACTCTTTTTAAATGGTGTCATGGAAATTTTTGAATCTACTTGAGCAACAGACAGGCCCTTAGTTTATCATCTCATCTGAAAGATGAAAGCCATGTGGCAATGCACTCAACACTTCGATGGTGACCATCAACCATATCAGAGTTTATGACTTACAAGGCTACACCTCTTCATTTCAACCACATCCAACAATATTCAATAAAGCAGCCTTTCAGGTTACTATAAGCAAGTTTTCGGTATACAAGAATTAATTAAATAAGCTAAATAGAATGTAAAATAATTCACATGCTGGGTGCAGCCTGGTTCAGAATACATCACTGAATGAAACACTTCACCTAAGTTTAATTTTGAAAACCATGTTGGGAACACTCAATCTGTATTATGTTTCTGAAGCATCTCAGCACTTGACCTTCAGCAATATGAGTCATATACATAAATACATATGATTAATACAGCTGCTGGTTATGTTTATAAGTTTGAATTGGATTGTGTGTTGAAAACAGGACTGAACTAGCAAACGCACATCAGTGTAGTCACTGAGAGGTCACAGATTCATGATTTAACTGGAATGTATATTGTCACTGCTTCATCACTATTGCAGCAAAGTCATGTAATTCTCTACCTAACACTATTGTGGTAACAGCATCAACACAAAAATACCAGCAACTTACGGAGAAAGCCCACCACCTTCTCAGAGCCACTGGGAGGAATGTTTATTTTAACTGTCAGCATCACCAAAGAATACATTTTAAAAGTGCATGCATTAAGGTAAACGATTTTCACATGATAATTTGTCATTGGTTAGCCGTAAATGTGGAACAGATCGGTCATGAAATTCAGTAATTAAAGTCTGCTTCCAGCAATACATCAATAATACAAAAAATACAGAAATTCCCAAGGGCATCTTGCCTGCCATAGTGCTTCTGTACAGTGCTCCCCTTGTGACTGTAGCATGGCTAGTGGAAGGCTGCTGACTTTCACTGGTGAAGACTGCAGTTGACCTTACAGGACACCCTTGAGAAGCTCTGGGGCTTGAGGCCCCAGCATCAGACCGCACTACCTTGGCATTGATGGCAGCAGTCTGGGTAGACTGAGTGAGAGGCAACAGTGAGGGTACAGGTGAAACAGCAATGGTGGGAGCATGAATGCTGTTGTCATGAGAGAAGGCAGCAGCTTTGTACTCCATCGAGCCATTGACATCCCCATGAAGCAGCACCTCAGCAATTTTTATCATCTCCTGTAGCACAGATTGCTGAACTATTGTGAAAGACGGCATGCCCCTTCGAGTATTGAAATTTGCATTCCAAGATGACAGCTGTCTGCCTGCATAGTAGCAGTCGCATACTGGATGCAGCAGTCTAAGACTGGGATTTCTCTGAGCTGCTATCACAGTCTGTGTGACAGTGGTAGCAGAAACAATGGCTAGTAGATGCTCCATCATGGATCAGTCTGGCCGTAATGTAATAGAGGTGTCCATCACTCCCAGAGTTGAATGAAAGAGTTCTATTCCACAATGACCTGTATCATGCTGGAGTCAGACTCCTCATGCTCCTCATTAGTGACCGGAGCCAGTTTCTGGCAGGCTTGCCAAGGACCAGCTCGATATGCATATTCATCAATGTTCTCCAGTAGTTTGTCCCCAACAAGCAACCTCACTCTCCATTTGCACATGAGCTGACCTATTCCCCATGTGCTTGCTGCAGCCCAATTACGCCCAGTAACTCACCAGGTGTAGATGCCAATTCCAAATTCACCCCTAATGTTCACTCTGCATTACCTTAACAGTACCTGCCTGTCTTTGGTTGAGTGATGGTATTTCTTCAAAGATATCTGCTACCTCTCAACCTTCCACTTGTTTCTGCAGGGGCTAAGCAGCAGACAGTTCTTACCCACCTAGAAGCACAAAGGCACATGGAAAAGGTTGTGGTAAGAGAAGGGGAGTGGCGAGGGAATCAGGAAACATAGTTACTCCATCTGAAGTTTCCATTTCATGGAATCTTTCAGGGTGGGGGGAGTTAGTGGAAAAGATATATAATTCAGCAACTTTCCATCGTCAGCAAAGGCCTCATTTGCGCCAGGTGCCTTTGGCTCCGTAGCACTGCTGCCCATGATCCATGGAATCACCTCCTCCTTTTCATTGCTGCAACTTCCCTTTTATGTGCACTTCATCTTTCAAAGGAGAAGGCTGCATGGAGCACATGGTTGCTAAAGAATGAGACTTGACATTTAGTTGAGTAGGATATGCCATCTGATTGCCAAGGGCAGTGATGAAGGAATGGGATAAGGTACTGGGGACTGTCAAAACTGTCATTTGGCTGGCCACTTTAGTGCTAAGTGTGACTGCCTTGACAGTTATTTACACTGGCCTAAAATAATTTAATTTTAAAAAAAGTTTCAGGTAATCAGTAAAATGTATTGCAATTAGTCTGATGCAATTTTGCATCAGGTACCCCCTCATCCATCTGAACCAAAGGGAAACTCCATGAGTGATGGGAGCTTTTAAATAATGCAAAGCCTTCTAATGTATTTTTCTATACATGTTGGTACTATGTTGGTTAATGTGTATTGACATCATTGGAAATATTTTTCTATTTATTTTTAATAAGATTGGAAATTTTAGGGGTAAAATTAGTCTACACCAGCAACAGGAAATGGGTATGGCAAATTGGCAGCTGATTTTTCACAACATCTAATCTTCTTTACACGGAAATTCACAAGGCGATAGTTCAAACTCTTTTGGAGGCTCATTTCCTACTTTCTCTGTCACTTTTACTTGGCTTGAGATTAAAAATCTTGGCAATGTAAAATAAAAACTGGCACGGTGAAAAATCGGCTGCTCATTCATTATGAGTCCGTCTCATGCTGCTGACATAGATGAATTTCCTCGCTTTGTATTCTTTCTCCTAGCTGCAGGCAATATTTATGCAGAACCTAAAATAGTTTTTTTTGCTATATCACTGGAAATGTAAGAGTAACTGGAATACTTAAATCAGCTTAGCACAATGGATAGAATATTTAATGAAGGGTCATGGAAAAAGAGCTCTTGTGATGCATACTTTCATGGTAACTAAGGGAACAAAGCATTTAACTTGGAGGGTCATGGGATGATCAGCAAGTTAAAACTAATGTTGAGAGTTGAACTTGATGCACTATAAATAAGACAGAATAGTAATATTGTTGAAGTTGCGTTGCAAGAATACCATGGACAGTGATATCTGATATTATGCCTTCACCTGTATCTACAGCCTCTTGTAATAACCATGTGCACCTGGTTCCAAAAGACTCAGGTCAGCATGGAGCCTGTTACAGACCTAAGCCATTTGATGCAAAGACATCTGCAGCCAGTGTAAGAATGTTATGGCCAGAGACAGTCTATTTTTGTTTTTCTGAATCTCTATTCTGCAGTATCAGCCAATGTGCTGTTCATACATTTATCAAACAAATGACAGAAACACAGGTCATTATGACCAGTACTTTCACCTTCACAAATGCAACATGGCATGGCCATATTTCCCCATGTGGAGGGATCATTGATGCAATCAATGTGGCCCCCCTCGGCTGCTTACAACGGTTTGATGTGTTGAAGCTCTTTGAAGATACCAGTTTAGTGACACTTTCAAATATAAGTCACAACTTGAATGTGTGCCCCACTGGAAACAGTATGAAAAACAATGAAAGAAATATAAGGGCTTAACATGAGCCAGCAGCAGAAAACATAGATTCACAACACTTTGTGGGGTAAACACATCTATTTGTACCAGATTGTACCAATCTGTAGTCTTAAAGAATAGTTTTAACATCAATTATGTTAATGATAATTGATTAACATTATCTCTTGTTAATCAATCCCAGATCCTGCAGGAAGTTTGTAGGACATTCATACTGGCCATTGTCTTTTGCCAAGTGTGCTGCACCATTGTCCTCTGGCAAAGATGTTCTTGAGTGGCAAACAGGGAAATCTCCTTCATTGCATCCCTTTTAGCATCTCCACTTTAGCATCCATGAAATGGGGAATTTGGTGCTATGCCATTCTGTTACTTGTCCAGACATAATTTATGACCTTCATGTTTATTTTCTAGTCTTTTCTTGTCCATAAAAGTTAATAAGTACTTTTTAAATGTATGTCTATTTACAATCTATATCAATGACTTGGATGAAGGGACCAAAAATGTATGGTTGCTAAATCTGCTGATGACACAAAGTTAGGTAGGAAAGTAAGTTGTGAAAGGGACATAAGGGGATGAATTTTCATGTTCCACCCGCCACAGGAATCGTAGTGGGCAAGGGGTGGAACATGGAAAGGTCCATTGACCTCGGGCAGGATTTTCCAGTTTTAGAGCGAGCATGGCCAGAAAATCCTGCCCAAGGAGTCTGCAAAGGGATGTAGGTAGGTTAAGTGAGAGAGCACAAATTTGGCAGATGGAACATAATCTTGAAAAATGTGGAAAAACTTGTCCACTTTGTCAGGAAGAATAGAAAACATTATGTTATTTAAATGGAAAGATTGCAGAACTCTGCGAGATCTGAGTGAACTTGTAGAGGAATCACAAAGTTATCACAGGCTAGCAAATGAATGGAAAACAAATGGAATGTTGGCAAGGGAAATGGAAAATGTAAGTAGAGAAGTTTTGCTACATTTGTACAGGGCAATGATGAGACCACATGTGCACTACTGTGTACAAGTTTGGTCTCCTTACTTAAAAAAAGATATAATTAAATTCAAAGCAATTTGCAAAATTTTCACTGGATTGATTCTTGAGATTATCTTATGAAGACAGGTTAGACATGTATCCATTTGACTTTAGAAGAATCAGAGGTGAATTTTTTGCTACAAGATGCTGAAGGCAATTAACAATGGATGCAGAGAGGATGGCTCCCCTTACGGGAGAGACTAAAACTAGGGGACACAGTTTAAAAATAAGGGGTCTCCCATTTAAGACAAAGATAAGATTTTTTTTCTCGCGGGGTCATTATCATAGAACATCTAGTGCAGGAAGCCATTCAGTCCATCGAGTCTGCGCCAACTCTCTGAAAGTGCATCTTATTCAGGCCCAAGCAGCTTAGTGTAATGCACCATCTTGGTAAAGGAATTGAAGTTTGCACAAGGAGGAGCAGTTCACAGGAGGAAGGATTCGATTGCCACATAACTTGCCTTCTAGCACTCATTAAGGATACTGCAGTGCATTTTGGTGGATGGCACCTGACATAATTAGGTATGAGCAATAAATGCAAACCTTGCCAACAACGTTCACATTTCATGAAAGAATAAAAATCCATAGAATCCCTATACTGGAAAAAAAGCCATTTGGCCCATCGGATCTGCACCAAATCTCTGGAAGAGCATCTTACCTAAGCCCACCCTATTTCCACGCACTTACCATGGCTAATACAACTAACTACACATCTTCGGACACTAAGTGGCAATTTAGCATAGCCAATCCACATAACCTGCACATCTTTGGAATGTGGGAGGAAACTGGAGCACCCGGAGGAAACCTACAGACATGGGGAGAACATGCAAACTCTACTCACCCAAGGTTTGAATCGAATCTGGGTCCCTGGCACTGAGGCAGCAGTGCTAACCACTGTGCCACCATAGCGCCCTCTTCCTAATGCCCTCTCTGAACAGCAACCAGTTGATAGGGAGTGAACAATTCATTGCAGATGGTTTTGAGCGATACTTCAATGCATTTGACTATTCACAGCTCTCTTGCCACTGGAGGTTTGAAGAGGATAGCTGAAACTCATTGGCTAACCTTTTGGGACACTTTGTCAGGATTTCAATAACACTCTTATCAACATTCATTTTGTAAATTCTTTTGAGCAGTTCACCTTAAAGGTCTAAGAGCTTTTACTCTACGTTATTGGACAGGATTTAGTGGTCACCTAGAGAAAAGGAATAATTCATTAGTTTCTGGTCCTACACAGGAAACGGACATGGATCATGACAGAGCAGGATCAGCAGCTGCAGGAGATGGACAGAAGAGTGAAACTGATAAAGAAAGACTACTGCAGATGCTGGTGCAGTTGGGTGAAATGGATGTCTTCTCCCCTTCAGGTAAAGGGCATCCCACCTTTGGACCAAACCTTAGGATTGCACATGAGAACCTGTGCATCTTGCCCTTACTCAGTGCCTGAGCCATCCTGTAATGTGTCAGTGTGTCAGCAGTGTACTGCAGTACAGTCCATATGTGTCCATTAATATTGTGTCTATTCTGTGCTTGAGCAGTAAAACTACACTTGCCTGTTTTAGCACCAGGCAAGTTCAAATTATGATAATCAGTAATTAGGACCAAATTTAGGACCAATATAGGCTTTCTAAAAAAGCATGGTTTATTAGCATCGTGATCACTTAGCACATTTTCATCCTTTCAACAAAATATTCCCCTGTGGTTTATCCCCATTTTGAGACACTTACCTTCACATAGCTGCATCACTTAAAACATTATCTGTAGCCTTTTAAGTACTGCTGACTTGTGTCATTTCCCACATAGTTCTCTTTGACAAAGAATATCACAAGATTGTCATTAGAACTGACTCCATAAAATCCTAGAAGTTGACTTCTATAAAATCAAATGCACCCTAGAGAAAGAGAAAAAAAAAACAGCTCAGCTTCCTTCTCCTATCCAGCACCTGTTACAGGAAGTGCATTGGATCCGGACAACTTTAGGGAGGCATGGTGGCACAGTGGTTAGCACTGCTGCCTCACAGTGCCATGGACCCAGGTTTGATTCCTGGTTTGGGTCACTGTCTGTGTGGAGTTTGCACATTGTCTGCATGGGTTTCCTCCCACAATCCAAAGATGTATGGGTTGAGTAGATTGGCTATGCTAAATTGCCCCTTCGTGTCAAGGGGACTAGCTAGGGTAAATGCATGGGGTTATGGGGATAGGGCTTGGGTGGGATTGTGGTCGGTGCAGACTCGATGGGCCGAATGGCCTCCTTCTGCACAATAGGGATTCTGTGATCTTTGTGTTTGGCTGAAATGTTTTGCATTATCATCCAGGCTTGCACCTTACGTTCACATAAACAACTACCAATGTACTTCAAATTGACTCACTGATTGTCAACAATTCTACACGAAAGAGATTACTCCAGCTAAAAATTGAGAATGCATATAAATATATCTGAAGGGTTTTTAAAAAATGGTACTTGTCAGAGTCACCATGTTACAGTGGAAATATTAAGCAGGTTTCCAATGATCAGTTTTAGACATACTGCTATACTGAATTTATATCCTTGACTACAATTCAGAAATTCAAAACAAATTGGTAGAATTTGTCAAAACTTCCACACTCAAGGAAGGCAGAACAATCAGAGGAGGTAGCTCATAAATTACAGTGAGCTGAATATGAAGTGGACATAAAAATTTAATGCAAACATGTTTGAGAGACTGCAGATGGGAAGGAATAATATGCAATACACACTCACGGTGTTGAAATAGCTAAGGATGGAGTGTAAAGAGAATGTGGTGACTTCACAGACAGGACACTCAGTACGTCCAACCAATGCAGAGCAACTATCAGGCTAGTAAAAGGCAGATTTGAGTAATCGTATCTGGCAGTTCTTCACACAATGCATAGTATATGGGCTCCCAAATCTGGTAAAATGCAAAAATCTGTTGAATAATTTAAGAACAAATTGGATGTTGAAATGAGAAGTAGTTGGTGTGTCTCCGGATGTTCAATTTAAAACTGAGATTAATAGATATCTGTTAAGCAGGGTACTAAGGGCTATGAAAACAAAGCTGATAAGTGCAATTAATTATAAATTAGCTATGATTTAATTCAACGGAGGGAAAGGTTTGAGGGCCTGAATTCCTAAGGATGGTGAACTGAGGTGATGCGAATCACCTTCCTCATCTGTTGTATTGTTATTTTACAAGAGAAAATTAAAGTGTCAAATCCAGAAATAATACAACTCAAATAATACGTGGATAATCAGCCCACATCATACTCAATTGTATTTTCACTGCATATATAACAAGCTAAAATGATTTGTATTCTCTAAATTTATGTACCTTATTTTTAAATATCTTGTTTATTTTCAAAATGGTATCTAGGAGAAAATAGTCTTAGTTATACATTGAGATAAACAGAAAAATGAACCTGAGTATTAGTTAGCTTTTAACTTGTGACTTATGTAAATCAATGGATAAATAATGGTAAATCTATCAAATAAAATAACAGCCATCAGGTCAGCGAAAAAACCTTTGCAAAGATTTCATTCGAAACAGACTGCACCTTTCCCCCTATGCCTTGTACTTCTAAATAAAATTAAAGAAATAATTTTCTTCCTTGCTAATTACCTTCTTGGATGCATCCACTGCAGGTCCACTGCTTTTGTGTCTCCTTAATCCTGCTGTTGTTCATCCATTCCGTGATACATGTGATTGCCAAACAGGAAAATTACAATGTAGTTTCTGACACTGTATCTACTTCCAGATAATCTGAGATTGTAGGAATTGATATTTTTGTGATTTCACTACCTTATGTTTAAAAAGAAACGCTTTTTAAAAATGGGACATTAGGTGGAACAAAGTACTTTATTATTTAGGAAAAAATGTACAGTACTGTTCCTGTAACATTTAAATAAGAAACAAAAGGAACGTCAAAACTCAGTAAACTGTACCATACAATTGTTCAGTGGTCAACATATATTTTCTCAAAATTCAGAGATCACATTTATGATGACCAGTAAAAAATGCAATGTTTTTAAGTACCAATTCAAAGACTGTGTGGATGTTTTACAAAATCAGTTCAGTCATTAAAAGACATCCTGAACACATCATATGGATTCATTTTTGATGTTTTATTATAAACAGCCATGGCTTATTTTAAAATATAAATCTGTAAAACACAATTATCCACTGACTGTACATGTTTTTACAATATACAATCCAGGAATTTAATATGGTGCAAAAACAGTTTTGCATATAGCCACTGGCCACATCAAACAAAGGTTTTGGCAGTCGCACTACTAAAAGTTAACTAGGGATTAACATTTCACTACATTATCAAAGGGGCCTGCATATTGTACAATAACAGTTGTATGTGTAAATGAATTATTAACTTGAAACAGTCATCATGTAACTCTTAGAGGGGCTCGATCTGCCAATTCTAAATTCATCCTTGCAACTTATCATACTATCCAAGGGGGAGATGCCGCTGCTAGGTACATTTTCATAAAGAACGCAAATTGACCCATCTTCACCTATTCGGTAGGACACCTCGAACGGGTCGACCCACAGAGTCAATTCACTGGGCAAAAGTTGAAAAAGTTGTTGGCTGCTGAGTCCGATGATGTTGGACGCCCTTGCTATCAGCGGATCCATTTTGTGATTGATCCTGATGCATCGGTATCCTGACCCTTTGCAAGGCATGTGGGGGAACCAATGGTGTCTGTAGTGTTCTGTCAAACAAAGACAACAAACGTTAGATTCAAATGACCAGCAAAATTCGCTCTGCTTTGCACTCGCTGTTTTGTGAGATCTGAATTCATCCAACTGCGCTTTTCTTTCTTTCCTGTGAGGGGAGAGGAAATAAATAAAGAGAACAATTATAACACCTTTCAAATATATGAATTTTCCTGGTGGCCAGGATTTCGATTCTCTGCACTTTGTTTTGGCGTTAGTAAAATGATTTCCTTACCGTTGACCTGTTTCACATGGAGTTGGCCCCAGAGATAATCAATGCTTCACATTTAAGACCAAACCTACTCTAATCTCCCCCCCTCTCACCTGCTAAAGATTTCTCCAACGACTCGCTGAAATGTTGGAGCTGCTCGTCAGAAATAAGCCCTGTCGTCCTCAACAATCTGGTGATAAAACCCACGGCAGTTGTGATTTCAGTTTTCATTTTGATCAACTCTACTCCAGGACTCATCGGCTGACCCAAAACATAAAACGATATTTCCCTTTTCTCTCTGAATCGGGGAGGCGGGGGGGCGGGCGTTTGATTTTTTTTTTAAATGTCGAAACAAGAAAACTCGACGTCGGAAACTTTTTTTTCCCCAGAAAAATATTTGGTACGAAACGTGTTGGGGGGGGGGGGGGGGGGACGTTTTCAAACTCGATTTTGACGACAAGTTCACCGGGCCCCAAAAACAAAACCCGACGGTCTATTTTTCCCCCTTTTGTTCCGATCAAGACGACGACTTTTTCTGAGGTTTTTTTTTCTGATCACAAAGGCATGCGGGGAGTCTCTTCGGTGTTTTTTTTTTGTTTTTCCTTTCTCTCTCGGTTTTTTTTGGTTGTGATAGGATTTGGCTAGAGGAAAAACATTGTTTTTTCAACCAGGTCGACGAAGGCCGTGAGGAGATGAAGAGACATCAAATAAAGGGCGACCCGCGGGCCAATCTTCATCGACACAAACCCCCCGCACCGAAAGCTGTAAACACCGCCAGCGCTGCCCCTCTGTGACCTCACACACGACGCCTCACAGCCAATCGAATCACCAGGTTTACCAACGTCACAATGGATCATTTGCATGTCACGTGCCGACACGGGGGGGGAGGGTTTTTGCCCTTCCCCCCACCGCCAGTCTCCGCCCCCTCCTCCCCAGTCTCCACCCCCACCTCCCCAATCTCCGCCTCCTCCTCTCCAGTCCCCGCCCCCTCCTCTCCAGTCCCCGCCCCCTCCCCCCCAATCTCCGCCTCCTCCTCTCCAGTCTCCGCCCCCTTCTCCAGTCTCCGCCCCCTCCTCCTGGCCACAGAATGTGGACGGCATGAACCGTCCGGGAAAAGAAGTCACGTACGAAGCGACTCAGGTGCTGCCTTCAGACCTTTGAACGGACCTACCTTACAATTCATAGAAATAGAATCCCTACAGTGCAGAAGAAGGCCATTCGGCCAATCAAGTCTGCACCGACAAGAATCCCACCCAGGCCCTATCCCTGTAACCCCACATATTTACCCTGCTATGCCCCCGACACTAAGGGGCAATTTAGCATGTGGGGGAACCGATGGTATCCACCTAACCCGCATATCTTTGGACTGTGGGTGGAAACCGGAGCACCGGGAGGAAACCCATGCAGACATGGGGAGAACATGCAAACTCCACACAGTCACCCAAGGCTGGAATTGAACGAGTCCCTGGTGCTGTGAGGCAGCAGTGCTAACCACTGTGTCACCATTGACCATTAAGTTGATTTTTCTCAACACCTTACCCATGACAGTAACACTAAATTCTGCACCCTCTCCTTTCCTTCTCCCTTATGTACCCTGAATGGTTTGCTTTGTCTGTTTAGAGCTCAAGAAACAATACTTTTCACAGTATGTCAATACATGTGAAAATAATAAATCAAATCAAAAAAATCTTTGCGCAACATAAAAATCTTCCCCATTTTGCTTAAAGGGATTTATTTACCCCTTTGCTTTCTCCGAAAGAGTGGTATTCACCCTAAAAGACGATTTGATTGGATTTCATAGGGGAAAAGGAAAGGAGAGGGTGCAGAATATGGCGTTGCAGTTACAAATAGGGTGTAGAGAAAGATCAACTTAATATCATGTAGGTCCATTCAAAGGTCTGATGACAGCAGGGAAGAGGCTGTTTTTGATTTGGTTGGTATGTGTTTTCTGACTTCTGTATCTTTTTCTTCTTGACTGCCTGGTAGAAGGTGGAAGAGAATATGTCCGGGGTGGTGGGGTCCTTGATTATGCTGGCTAGTTTTCTGAGGATGGGCAGACGAAGGCGGGGGCGGCGGGGGGCATGGTTCAGAAACAACACATTAAAAAAACTTTCCTGTTTTATTTTCCAGGGACCTTGTTCACAGTTTCATGTTTGCCTTAAATATCTCATTTGGTTTGGATTTTTCTTGAACAAGCAACATACATTGAAATTCCATCCTTCATGTTTCAGATCTTCTCACAATTGCAGATATTTCCTAGAAATTCAGAATTACTTGATCTGTTATTCTCACTGCATCCAAAGACCCTCTTTCAAGACTAGGTGCGTTTACATGCACACTCTCTTAAGCAGCAACATCTCAGTCTATCTCAAGGCTGTCTTGACTCCTGGTCCACAGATTCATTTCATGCTTAGACTCATTCAGCGCTTAAAATTTTTTAAAAATCTTTTTTTCAGGTGAGAAGGATCACAAGCTTCAGCAACCAGGTTTCAGAGTTTGAGCAGCAGCGTGCATCACTGCAGCATGTCTGCACGAGCTTTGTGGATAGGTTTATTTTAGATGTTGTCACCCTGCAGCTTAAGAATATGCAGGGAGAGAGGGTATGGGTGACCACCAGGCAGTCAAGAAGAAATAGGCAAGATGCTCAGAAATCCCTTGGGTGCATTTCACTCCCCAACATAGAAAATAGGAATGGGAGTAGATATTCAGCCCTATGAACCTGGGCCATTATTCATTATGATCATGGCTGATCTCTATCTCAACACCATATTCCTGTGCTCTACCCATATCCCATGGTATCTTTAGAGTCTAGAACTCTTCCTATTTCCTTTTTTAAATATTTTCAGTGATGGCCTCCACAGCCATCTTTGACAGAGAATTCCACAGGTTCACCAGCTTCTGAATGAAATCCATTGCGACTTTGAAGAGGAGAAGATTGATCCCAGGTATAGAGGGATTTTCTTATGTGGAGAGGTTGAATAAATTGGGCCTGTACTCATTGGAGTTTAGAAGAATGAGAGGCGACCTTATTGAGACATATAGGATTAGGATTCTCAGGAGGCTAGACAAGTTGGATGCTGAGAGGTTGTTCCCCCTTTGCGTGAGTCTAGGACCAGAAGGCATAATCTCAGAGTAAGGGGCTGCCCATTTAAGATAGGGCTGAGGAGGAATTACTTCTCTCAGAGGGTAGTGAATCTGTGGAGTTCTTTGCCGCAAAAGGCTGTAGAGATTTGACATTTAAGTATATTCAAGGTTGATACACAGATTTTTTATCAGTAAGGGAATCAAGGCTTATGGGGTTAAGGCATGAGACTGGGGTTAAGGATTATCATATCTAATCAGTCTTGATTTCATTGAATGGTAGTGCAAACTCAATGGGCCAAATGGCCGACCTCTGCTCCAAGTCTTCTGGTCTAATGGTCCTGGCAGGCTTTGGGAAGTCAGGAGGTCAGTTTATTTCTACAGAATTCCTAGTTTCTGACCTGCTCTTATAATCACGGGATATATATGGCTTGTCCAGTTCAGTTTCTTGTCAAGAATAATGCCCAGGATGTTACCTCCTCCCTTCTAATCATCTGAGGTCCCTAAACATTCCTCCCCAGTGAAGTAGCAATTTATTTGAACTTCATTCAATTTAGCATACCATATTTGCTGCTCATAACATGATATCCTCTACCTTGGGGAGTCCAAACACAGATTGGGTGACCGCTTTGTTGTACACCTCCATTCAGTCCATAAGCATGATCCTGAGCTTCCTATCACTTGTCACTTCAATCCTTTATCTTGCTCCCACTCTGACATTTCTGTCCTTAGCCAGCTACAGTGTTCCAATGAAGTTCAACACAAGCTCAGGCAACAGCATCTTATCTTTCAATTGACATTTTACAGTTTTATGAACTCAACATTGAGTTCAAGAATTTTGTTTCTTTTTCTTGATGGTTCATTTTTCCTCAGGTTATTTTTAATCCCTTTATTGTGCATTCAGACAGCTGCTACCCTGCCATTTACATCTCATCTAGGCACAACTTTTGTTTCTTTACGAGCTCCATTACCAGGCAATCTTTTGTCATTTAATATCTCCTGTTCTGCACCCTATCACAGACCTCCCCTTTTGATCTTCTTCCCACCATCCCTCCTTTCACTTGCTCAAAATCTATTATGTCTCTAACTTAACCCCACACACATCTGAAATGTTGGCCAGAATTTTACTGCCCCGCCCACCACAGGAATTGGAGCGGGTGGGGGGTTGGGGGAGAGAATGGAAAGGTCAGTTGACCTTGGGTGGGATTTTGCGTTTTTGGGATGAGCGAGGCCGTTAAATCCCACCCATTAACTTTGTTTCTCTCTTCACAGATGCTGCCAGATACTGAGTGTTTCCAGCATTTTCTGGTTTTATCATAAACTTTGTTCAGTGCGTGCATATTACCCTGTCCAAGCCACAAGATGATACAAGTGAGAACCAGTCTGAGTAGTTCAGAGGGAAAAGAAAATAAAAGAGGCAAAGATAAAGCATGAGAGAGACTGGAAGCTAACATAAAAGAGAATCCAGAAGTCTTCTACAGGCATATAAATAGCAAGAGTGGATAAGAAGAGGGTGAGGCTGAAGATGGACCAAAAAGTGAATGGAGGCAAACATAGTCTGACACAGAACTAAATTTACATATAGACCAATAAAACATTTGCGAGCTATACTGCATTTATGTATGGTGATTTATGTCCATCAGCTTTGTAGTTACCCTTTCATTCGTACTTGAGAGCACATTTTTTCATTTCCCATAAAGCAAAATACAATCATTTCAGCGATGGAAAATCATAGCAATAGGCCAATTTGATACACAATCACAGTATCTTGTCACATGCAAGGATGCAGAAAATCTACCCTTTGAACTTTCCTTTAGAATGAATGCATTGACAGTAGTGTGTGGAAACTGACTAGGATTACAATAACATTCGTTCTTATGTTTCCATTATGGTTAAAGCATTGTAACTATGGTGGGATAGGGCAGGTATGCTCTTTGAACTTAATACCAAAGTAATTTTGAGACATTTACAGCCCTGAAGACAAACTGAAGTGACTATAGTTTTGGTCATTGTAGAGTTGTGGTCTGTAGTAGAATGCATTCCTGACAGAGTGGCAAGCAGTTATTCTGGGGATCTTTTTAAAACATATAATTATTACCTCTGGTGCACTGCATTTATCATATCTTGTTACATTCCTGAGAAAGCACTTGAGTACCTGTGTATATTTATTACACTTTAATGTGCGATAAGGCATTGTAATCACACATCTCTAATTTATCCTGTGAAGCAATAATTGTGTTTTAAAGAAATATATGAATACTATATGTATAGTTGAAAGTACTCAACCAGTTTTCTTAGCTTTTTCAGTCAATTTTTGGTATTTCCCCCTTAACACACTTTGACAGTATGAAACATCATGAACTTGCCAAGTGAAACTATTGAGTTAACTATTTTAAAATATGTAATTTATCATTTATTTTAAAACTATTGCCATTAATAATCATAGGAACTTTGTCTTCTTTCAGTTCCTCTCAATGAACAGCAGCAATACATTGGAACTGAGCACAACAAAAATGAGAGCTCTACATTCCACTAACTCTAGCCTTCTATGCATCATGGACTGTCTTCACTTCACCATCAGTGCCCATGCCTTTGGTCATTTGAACCCAAATTTCTGGAATCTCCTCCATACATTTTTAACCATTCTGTCCTTCTTTAAGGTGCACCACAAAACCTACCGCTCTGACTAGACCTATAGTTAGCTATCCTAACATCTCTTTCTTTGATTCAATTTTTGTCTAGTTACACTTCTGGGAAGCACCCTGGATGTTTCCCTACATTAATGGTGCTATACAAATTCAAATTGATTTTATACTGTGAAATAAAATGATTTAACTTAATAACACTATGATTTGTATCAGGTTTCATTTCATCAAATGTTTGCAGGTTTCTGCTTCAGAGAGACGGAAAAAGCACTCGTGAAAAAGACACAAATTCCTAGTTCAGATCAAAAGCTACATCTATTGGTTACACTTTCTTCAAAGTGAATGTAAGAAAGAACTTTTAATGCCTTTCACATTCTTAAAATATCTCAAAGTGCTTCATAGTCAATTAATTGGTTTTGAAACATAGACCCCGGATTTACCGCTAATATGCACGGAGCAAGGCCACACAAACACCAGTGAGATAAGAGACAGTGTGAGATAATTTCTATAAAAGATGCTGAGACTGTTTGCAGGTACAACTGAATCAGTGAGAAAATTGATGGGAGACTCAATTTTTAACAGACCATCTTAAAAATGAACACAAGCTGTTGTGTGATTAAAAGGGCTTTCCAAACTAGCAATCTTGTCGATCACAAAGGTTCCCTGGTAAGTTGCATTTGTCCTTTACCGGACTGTGAAATCACGCAGTTTAAATGGAATTTAACTAGTTGTAGTATGGTGCTCAAAGGAAGAGAAATGCAAAAACTAGTGGGTTGTAAGAACTGGAATGCTATCAATGTAAATTTCACTTTATGCTTTCTGCTTTTCAGCGCTGGTTTATGCCCCAGGTGTCTGATTGAGGGACATGAGGAAGTGTGGTTCTGAGCACGGTGGAGGGGTTATTGAACAGACACTATTTTGAACATCCTTTGTGGGAAATGTGGTTTAAAGCTGAACTAACGTTAAGGAGCTCCTTGTGGCTCAGTAGGTAGCGCTTCTCCTTATGAGCTAGAAGTTCAAGGTTCAAGTTGTACTCGGACTTTTAGCTTTGGAAGGAGTGTTCCGGACATGACGCAAATAAATTGATTATCAGCCTGCTAATCCTGCCAACACTTTCCCACTCTTCCCCAAGAGGGAAAAATGAGTGTGCGAAGACACAAAACAAACAAAAGGGGAACTCACAGATTGATTGCATAAGCTTTGAGAATTCATCATTTCCAGAAACAAATTGCACAGTCATTTGTCTCCTTGTTGTGCTGAAAGATCCTCAAGTGTTTTGATGTTTTAAGCAATGAGAATATGCTAGTGCTGGTTACTTGCAAGGAAATTCTGAGAATGCCAAAAAGAATCAAACAGGACAATTAAAAGCAGGTTGGGTAGTGAAGGTAATATAAAAGTGAGAGAATGGCCTTCTGTTTATGTCGTGCTTTTCACATCTCCAAGATCCCCTGGAGCTCTTTTAAAATCTATTCATTGTGGGTTGGAAAGCCAAATGTAAGGACATTTTTGTTGACTATAATGATAACATGGTACTAGGCATCAGATGATCAAATTCACAACCACAAATGTTTTTAATTACTGGATAAGCACACACTGCCAAATACAGAAAGAATTTATTTACACATTCCTAAGAACAGAGATAATAAAGTGACTTTGGGCCTCCTTTCTTCCTTGATCTTTAGTTACACTATCTATAACTAAAAATGTACAATCACGTTATTTTCTTGTGCTGTTTTTGAACATACTCATTGTCTCTTTGACTTGAATGCTTTATAGTTTATTTTCAAGAATTGTTTAATGCCAGTGTCCTCTATACCAGAATTTAAATGCTTGTTTTTTTGCCAGCAAAAATGTCCTTGCTGCAATCTCACTTAAACTCTTACAATCACAACCCACATTCTTTGCTTGCAAGTTCAAGATTGTAGCACAAAGTTATAATCGTTTAGTTCAACAATTCTCTATTTTATAATGTGGCATTTTATCTTTACAGAGCAGCCTTCTGAGGAAGCTTATTTTCTCATTATTTCATGCAATCAAACACATGTGATTCCAACAATTGGTTCACAGCAGAACTATTAACTTGTCTGTTCTCATTATAGATTCCAACTGATCAGATGAGTGATTTCAGCATTTTTCTGGTTTTGTTTCAGGTCTCCAACATTTGTGTTTTTCTGATCAAGCGATGTAATGTTAGTGCTGCCAATTGGAAAGTGCGTGTAACTGATATCATGGGTGATCAGCATGGCAGTGGTCATGGCATGGCAGTGTTGGGCACTCCAACATTAACTTATTGATCTCATGATGAAGAGATGACAGGGAGTATGAGCAACTTGGGAGTAAATTATGAAGCAAACCACAAATGTAATAATCTCTAGATTTTTACCTGAGTCTTGGGCAAATTGGCATGAGGCAAATAACATTAGAGAGTTATACGTGGGACTCAAAGATTTGTTTGGGAGAAATGGTTTTAATTCATGGATGTTGATACACGTACCATGGAAGGAGGGAGCTGTAACTCTGGAATGGCCTTCACCTGAACCACGCTGAGACCAGTGTCCTGGTGAATTATGTAACAAGGGACAGCTTTGCAATAAAGAGTGGGGGTGGGGGGGGTCAGTGCTCCCATGGGGGGAGAATTGGAAAGTGAAAAGACAAGTCAGGGTACTGAAGCACATAATCCTAACCAAAGTGTGACAGGCTGGCACTCATAATCATAATACAATCAGAAGAGTTGATAAGGTTTTGTGAAAGGACAATTATGTTTGACAAAGTTATTGAAGTTCTTATGAGGATGTAATAAGCTGGGTGGATAAGGGGGACCCAGTAGATGTAGTATATTTGGATTTCCATAAGGCATTTAAGGTGCCACATAAAAGGCCATATAAAGGCTCAAGATAGGAGTTCATGATGTTGGCGATGATTTATTAGCATAGATTGGCCACTATCAGGAAATAGAGGGTGGGATAAATACGTGATTTTCTGGTTGGCAAATTGTAATTAGTGGAGTGTCACAGGGACTAGTGCTAAGGCATCAACTATTTATGATTTATGTTCATGACTTGGATGAAGGGGCAGACTGTATTGTAGTCAAATTTGCTGATGATACTGAGATAGGCAGGAATGCAAGTTGTGAGGATGATATAGATAGGTTACGTGAGTGGACAAAAATACTGGCAGGTGGAGTATAATGTGGAAAAATGTGAAATTCTCCTCTCCACATTGGCAGGAAGGATAGAAAAAATAATATTATTTAACTGCAGAGTGGTGCTTACAGGGGGATCCCTTACCTGAATCACTAAAAATTAGAATGCAATATTCAGCAATTAATTAAGAAGACAAATGGGATGTTGACCTTTATTGCAAGGGGGAATGGAGAATAAAAGTAGGGAAGTCTTGCTACAGCTTTACAGGGCATTGTATGAGAGCACATGCACCTAGAGAAATGCATACAGTTTTGGCCACCAATACTTAGGGAGGAATATACTTACATTGGACGCAGTTCAGAGATTTAGTAGGTTGATTCCTGGGATGAAGGGGTTGACCTATGAGGAAAAGTTCAGCTTATATACTCACTGGAGTTTAGAAGAATGAAAGAATGCAAGATTCTGAGGGGGAGCTGCTGGAAGGATGTTTCCTCTTGTGGGGAATCTAGAAATAAGGAGTCTCCCATTTAAGATGGAGTTGAGAATCAAGAATTTCTTCTCTCAGAGGCCATTAGTACTTTGAACTTCTCTTCCACATACAGCAGTGGAGTCTGCTTGGGTCATTCGGGTAGTCTGCATTAAAGAGATTTTTGATTGACAAGAGGGCTCTGGGAGAAAGGCAGGAAAGTGGAATCAAGGCCACTGATCAGCCATGATCTTATCAATTGGCCTATTTCCACTTGTATTTTTTTGTCTAGATCAGCCAGGCCTAGTGGCATTCAAAACAGTCTTTTCCCAAAACTGGCAGCATTTTCATACAAAGGTCCAGGAATGATCCATGCAAACATAGAAAAAATGATCCATGCAAACCATAGAAAGAATGATCCATGCAAACATAGAAACAATGATCCATGCAAACCACAGAAAGCATTCTTTCTGGTTGTATCACAGCTTGGTATGGCTCCTGCTTTGCCCAAGACCACAGGAAACTACAAAAGGTCACGAATGTAGCCCAATCCATCACGCAAACCAGCCTCTCATCCATTGACTCTGACGACACTTCCCGCTGCCTCAGCAAAGCAGACAGCATAATCAAGGGCCCCACGCACCCCGGACATTCTCTCTTCTACCTTCTTCCGTCAGGAAAAAGATACAAAATTCTGAGGTCATGTACCAACCGACACAAGAACAGCTTCTTTCCTGCTGCTGTCAGACTTTTGAATGGACTTACGTTGCATTAAGTTAATCTTTCTCTACATCCTAGTTATGACTGTAACACTAAATTCTGCACTCTCTCGTTTCCTTCTCAATGAACGGTATGCTTTGTCTGTATAGCATGCAAGAAACAATACTTTTCACTGTATGTTAATACACGCGACAATAATAAATCAAATCAAAAATCAAAAGAGATGTTCCCTCGCAGCCTCAGGAGAGAAAGGAAACTGATCTTATATAAATAGCATCCATATTAGAAATCTATTATAAATTTTTAAAAGTGTAGCATTTTCTGTTTTTATTTCAGATTCCCAACATCCACAGTATTTTGCTTTTATTAGGAATCCATGGCTGCTGCACAATATTTGATTTAGAACTATAGTGCACAGCATAGCTTTGGCATTTTATCTGAATGTTTTTTGAATGAGTGAATATTGCAACAATTATTTAATCTGTTATTAATCCCTGGTTATTGATGCTTCAAAATGCGTTATCAAAATGGAACGGGGACCTCGAGGGCACCGTACGTGGACGGAGCCCCAATCAGAAAGCGGGATGGAGGGATGTGCGCGGGTGCCGGGAAGAAGCGCTGATTTGATTGGCTGTGGTTGGGGCACATCGTTGAAGGCTGACAACATGGCTGTCGGCGGCCGGCTTCTTGTGCTGGAAACGCCGTGAGTTTTAGAACGGGAACCTTGCCGGCTGTTAATTCGCACCGCCATGGGTTCAGCTGTTAATCGGCAGGCTTTGCGTCCGATGGAGCCGTTTAGTCAAATACAAGATTAAACGTATTCAGGGGGCGGTTTCTTGATGGGTGTAAATAGCAAATGCTGGAAGTACCCAGCGGGTTAGACAGTGTTCATGGAGAGAGCAACAGGAATCCTGTTCCAGGCCGCGACCTCCCATTAGAACTGGAACTGTTAAGAGACGTAACATTGAGAGTTTTTAAGCGAGGCTGTCTTTGTGGGTTGGAGGTAGATGAAACATAAAAGGTTCTGATTGAAACGTCACCGGCCTCCACTCTTGTTTTTCTCTCCAAGGACGCTGCAGACTCGTTGAATACATTCGCCGTGTCCGCTTATATTTCAGATTTCCAGCACCCGCATTTTTTTCCTTCCTTTGACCCCTTTTCATAGAATCCCTACAGTACAGAAGGGGACCATTTGGCATCGAGCTGCACCAACAACAATCCCACCTGGGTGGGATAGTTGAAAGTCTTAACAACACCAGGTTAAAGTCCTACAGGTTTATTTGGTAGCAAACACCACTAGCTTTCGGAGCGTGCTGCTCCTTCGTCAGGTGGAGTGGGAGTTCTGTTTACAAACAGGGCATACAGAGACACAAACTCAATTTACAGAATAATGATTGGAATGTGATACTTTACAGCTAATCAAGTCTTAACGGTACAGACAATGAGTGGAGAGAGCATTAAGTACAGGTTAAAGAGATGTGTATTGTCTCCAGACAGGACAGCTAGTGAGATTTTGCAAGTCCAGGCAAGTTGTTGGGGGTTACAGATAGTGTGACATGAACCCAAGATCCCGGTTTCGGCCGTCCTCATGTGTGCAAAACTTGGCTATCAGTTTCTGCTCAACGACTCTGTGTTGTCGTGTGTCGTGAAGGCCGCCTTGGAGAACGCTTACCCGAAGATCAGAGGCCAAATGCCCGTGACCGCTGAAGTGCTCCCCAACAGGAAGGGAACAGTCTTGCCTGGTGATTGTCGAGCGGTGTTCGTTCATCCATTGTCATAGCGTCTGCATGGTTTCCCCATGGGATTGTTGGTGTAGGCTCGATGCCAAATACGTGTAACCCCACTTATTTATCCTGCTAATTCCCCTGACTTTAAGGCACAGTTTAGCACAGCCAATCAACCTGAACCGCACACCTTTGGACTGTGGGAGGAAACTGGAGCACCCGGAAAAAGAACCCCACATAAACACAGGTTGAGTGAGATGAAAATAGTGAACTCGCAACTACACGGAACCTTGATTTTTCCTTTAAGGAGATGAAATGCTATGGCTTTTATAACATTGTGTTCTAAATTGAGTATGTACTGGGTTGAAAGCAAAATGCTGCGGATGCTGGAATCTGAAACAAAAGCAGAAAATGCTGGAAAATCTCAGCATGTCTGACAGCATCTGTGGAGAGAGAATGGAGCCAACATAGGTATTAGGTTCTTGGGTAAACTGGGTGAATAGTATTTTGCAAGTGAGTTGAAAGGTGACTGCAATGAACAGTTTTTTGAAATTAATTTTGCTAAATTCCATATTTTGTGTGATTTATAACTCATCTACAATATGATCTCCAGCAGAATAGACCTTCCATATTAAAAACATTTTTTGGGGAGGGCAACAAGCTAATCATAACATGTTTTAGTTAAATTATTTTCTACCTTGCTTAGGCAGGTCTTAGCCAAATCTATTATTCTACATGAACTGTTTAATTGTCAAAGTTGGTAAACCTTTGAATGATTGTTAAATTATCAGGGTTCCTCATGATTTGTACTTTTTAAAAAGAAAGTAGAATCCTGGTCAAAATTGAGTCATAATTTGGAATTAACTTTCAGTGGGATGGCTGGATGACAATTGGTGTGAAGTGTCGACCTTTGGCAAATATTGTTCCTCCCCCAAACAACTGAAGAGGACATGCCAATTGTGGCATTCCAAATGCTGCATTGTAGACCATTGTGAACTCAGCATAGAGTGGGGATCTTCCTGCTCTGTACAAATTAGCTCACTTGAGTCATCCGTGGAGTCCACTTTTCTCTTTTACTTTTCTGTGTCATGTATCAGATCTTAGTTGAAAGAATTTGTAGGTGACTTGTTTACATGTTGTTGCTAGTACTCCATCCAACCAGCTCCTAGAAGATATGTGAAAACTTTCTCCTGCCTTCTCTCATCACTATAGGAAGATGGAACCAGCCTTTGCTTAGCACATCAAGAAGCTGCCATGTGCAAAATTCCATAAATGAATCTGTGACAAATGGTTGATTCAGGTAAGCTGTGAATATTGTTTGAAATGAGTGTAACCTTGAAGTGCATTATATCTTGTTAGATGCTCCCATGTACCATAGCTGTAGCTTGAGGAGGCCTAGGGGACACATTTCAAGTATTTAAGATTCGTGAGAGAAGAAATAATTTAAATTATCATGTATTGAAAATTGCCACAAACTTTAGCTGCAGTCTCCATGGACTCAAACTTAGAAGAGTAAAAGTGCACATAGTTTAGATATGCAGAGCGTTACTCCTCCCAATCTCTGTAACCCCCACCAACTCTACCACTGGTCAAGATCTCTGTGCTTCTGCAATTCTGGTCTCTTGTGCATCCTGGTTTTTAATCATCCCACCATTGGTGAATATGCCTGCAGCAATTTAATGAATTCTAGAATTCTCTCAAATTCCACTACCTAAAAAACTATCTGTGACAAAGCTTTTGGTCTCCTATCTTACTATCTCCTTATGTGACTTTTTGTTGAATTTTATTTGATTAAAACCCTTGTGAAGCAACCTGAAACCCTTGTAAAGCAACCTGAAACTTTTTACAATGTTAAAGATGCTAAACAAATGCAAATTGATGGTAGTGGTGAATGTGTGGAATGGACTGCCTTGGTTAGTCGGAAGGGACAAATTGTTTTTATATTCGAAGTAAGAGTAAGGTATTTGCTTTAGGCTCTAATTAGATTGTCTTTTGGAGTCGTTTGCTTTTCTATATTATAAATGCCAATGTTGTACAAATATTGCTGAATCTTTTTCCTAGATTGAGTACAATTTGTTGTAAATGTGCAAATTTTTGGATTAGGGCAGTCTTCTCTGTATAGGTGTTCGCCTTCTCTCTATTTATCTTTTGAAAACATGGAAAATGATAATTAAATGAAGGATATTGTTCATAAATGTTTTTTTCTTGTTGGCTGTTCTGTCCTGCAGGATCAAATGCTGGAGCAATGTCGTCAAACGCTCTGTTTATGAACTCGGCAAAGAAACGAAACAGCTCTATTATTTATAGCATGGAAGGATTGCCACCAGAAGTTCCAGTTTCAAGTTTTTCAGGGTTCCCAAACCGTGGAAAAAAGAACTTAAACCATGACTGTGAAGGGTTTCCTCCAAACAAACGCCACAAATCAGAACAAGACACAAGAACAAATGAAGATCTTTTTGGAGACAATGAAGACTTCACTGCTGATGATTTGGAGGAGCTGGACATTCTAGCCTCGCAAGTTTTAAGTCAGGATGTGAAGCCTGTGCCCAATGCTATGAAAGCACCAGTGAGCAATGTTAAGAACAGAGAATCATCAGTACTAAAGAATGACACACATACAAAAGTTGCTGCTTTGTCAACTGGATCATTAAGCAATGTAAATGCAGTAAAGGAACTTCATGGTAATATGCAGGTTTTTAATTCTAGCATTTAAAGTTTTTCTGAAGTTTATTTATTAGTGTTACAAGTAGGCTTACATTAACACTACATTGAAGTTACTGTGAAAATCCCTTAGTGGCCACACACTGGTGCCTGTTCATGTACACTGAGGGAGAATTTAGCATGACCAATGCACCTGAGTAGCACATCTTTTGGATTGTGGGAGGAAAGCAGAGCACCCAGAGGAAACCCACGCCGACATGGGGAGAATGTGCAAACGCCGCATAGACAGTATTGAATTCATAGCTGATAATTCATAAAAGTTTGCGTATTTTTTTGGTTTTCTGTTCTTATTCATATTTTAATAAGATTCAAGCTGTTTGGTGAAACAGAAACCAAGACAGAACTTTTCTTTGTTGAAGGTGTTAATTGAATTGTTCTGTCTCATAGCTCTCCTTCCACACAACCTAGCGTCCCAGCTATTTATTTATATGGGTTTACAGATGATCAATACCCATGACCAGTTTCACATAACCTTAAAGTAATTGACATTAACAAACCTTAAAAATGTAATTGATAAGACATTGACACAACAAATGGGAACTCTAATCTATAATAAAAAATAACTAAAGTTCTTTTTTAACTGAAATAACTAACATGCAATAATTTTTTAATTGGCAGTACTTTTGCTCAAACCCATGTAGAGTCCAAATTAGATCGAAACACGTTTTTGAATACTTTACCAGGAGAAAAAATGGGCATGAAAAGAATGTGAAAGACCAGGCAGGGAGGAGACTAAAGCTAAAGTTAATAAAAAAAGACCTTTTGATTGCAGGAAGAGGCATAATGGCATTGTGCTTTGGAAAGAGATTTTCAAAAGTCAAAGATTAATTGGCTGATAGATTGACCATCCATGGTGAAGTGTGGAGTTGTGGTAATTCAGAGTCTTAAGAATGGATGATAAAGACTGAGATGGATGACTGGAGAGTATATCCCAGTACAGTGAAGTAAGTGGAGGATTTTGAGAACTAGGTTGGTGTTTTTGAAAACAATTCACTGCAGCGCATGAATGAAGTGATCAAGGCATGAATAAGGGGTCTCAGCAGCAATGAGTGAAAGCTTGGGACAAATTGAACAACGCCAAACCAGGATCAATCAGATGTGGGGCAGGAAGATTAATCTAGGATTGAGGTTGTGCACCATCAGGGGAAATTGTGAATTCTCAACCGCGGTATGTAATTGCTGATGAAAGCTGAATGAAATGGCTTAAGATTTATTGAGCAATTTTCTGTTCATCTGGTCTTGATGTTAGACCAGCAATCTGATCGTATACCAACAGTCTTGTCAATAGTGATGTTAGAGAAGTAGAGTTGATGGCAGGCCTTCTGTTTTACAGTGACAATTTTAGTCAAATTTCATTTTTATTATAAAAACAGAATGCTGGAAAAACTCAGTAGGCCAGGGGGCATAAATGAGGAATGAATCAGAGTTGACGTTTTAAGTCTGTATGACTGTTCTTCAGAGCTAAAGAGAGGGAGAAATGTGATGGATTTTATGCTGTTTGAGTGTCCCCCCCGCTATGATTCCTGTGGGAAAATTCTGTCCGTTATGTTCACAAGACAAAGGAAGTGTTATTGTAGTGTTAAAAGACTAAAGATGCTGCTGGTGTTGACATAAAAGTAAGGTAGCATAATGTGTTAATTGCAGAACAAGGGTCAGCTGCATGTATGATATGAAGTTGTTAAACTCTTAATTTTGATTTAATTTATTATTGTCACATGTATTAATATACAGTGAAAAGTATTGTTTCTTGTACGCTATACAGACAAAGCATACCGTTCATAGAGAAGGAAACGAGAGAGTGCAGAATTTAGTGTCACAGTCATAGCTAGGGTGTAGAGAAAGATCAACTTAATGCAAGGTAAGTCCATTCAAAAGTCTGACGGCAGCAGGGAAGTAGCTGTTCTTGAACAGAGGGATCTGGGCGTCCATGTGCATAGATCCCTGAAAGTTGGCACCCAGGTTGATAGGGTTGTTAAGAAGGTGTACGGTGTGTTAGCTTTTATTGGCAGAGGGATTGAGTTTCGGAGCCAGGAGGTCATGCTGCAACTACAAAACTGGTGCGGCTGCATTTGGAGTATTGCGTACAGTTCTGGTCGCCGTATTATAGGAAAGATGTGGAAGTGTTGGAAAGGGTGCAGAGGAGATTTACCAGGATGTTGCCTGGTATGGTGGGAAAATCATATGAGGAAAGGCTGAGGGGCTTGAGGTTGTTTTCGTTAGAGAGAAGAAGGTTAAGAGGTGACTTAATAGAGGCATACAAGATGATCAGAGGATTAGATAGGGTGGATAGTGAGAGCCTTTTTCCTCGGATGGTGATGGCTAGCACGAGGGGACATAGCTTTAAATTGAGGGGTGAGAGATATAGGACAGATGTTAGAGGTAGGTTCTTTACTCAGAGAGTAGTAAGGGCGTGGAATGCCCTGCCTGCAGCAGTAGTGGACTCGTCAACATTAAGAGCATTCAAATGGTTATTGGATAAACATATGGATGATATTGGAATAGTGTAGATTAGAGGGGCTTTAGATTGGTTCCACTGGTCGGCGCAACATCGAGGGCCGAAGGGCCTGTACTGCGCTGTTATGTTCTATGAGTCGGTTGGTACATGACCTCAGACTTCTGTATCTTTTGCCCGATGGAAGAAGGTGGAAGAGAGAATGTCCGGGGTGCCTGGGGCCCTTGATTATGTTGGCTGCTTTGCCGAGGCAGTGGGAAGTGTAGACAGAGTCAATGGATGGGAAGCTGGTTTGCGTGATGGATTGGGCTACATTCACGACCTTTTGTAGTTCCTCACGGTCTTGGGCAGAGCAGGAGCCATACCAAGCTGTGATACAACCAGAAAAAATGCTTTCTATGGTGTATCTTTAAAAGTTGGTGAGAGTCGTAGCTGACGTGCCAAATTTCCTTAGTCTTCTGAGAAAGTAGAGGCGTTGGTGAGCTTTCTTAACTATAGTGTCGGCATGGGGGGACCAGGATCGGTCGTTGGTGATCTGGACACCTAAAAAGTTAAAGCTCTCAACCCTTTCTACTTCGTCCCTGTTGATGTAGACAGGGGCGTGTTCTTCTTTACGCTTCCTGAAGTCTCCTTCGTTTTGTTGACATTGAGGGGGAGATTATAAGTTCAGAAGGCTGTAAAGTGTTCATTTGGAAGATGAAATGCGAGGATCCCTCAGTTCAGAAAAAAGGAAGACGTGTTATAAGTGTCATTTTGGAAGTTAGCATCATCAGAACAGAGGCAGGGAAACTGGGAGAATGGGATGGAATCCTTATAGGAAGCGAGGAGCTGTAGTGGAGGTAGCTGTGGAAGTCAGTGGGGCTTGTCATGAATATTGGTAGTCAGTCACGAGTAATGGAGACAGAAGGCCCATCGTTCTCTGTTTTTATTTCAGATTTCCAGCATCTGCAATATTTCACATTCATTCCAGATTTATTATATGAAATTCCACATTTTTACCAATATCTTTAGGTTCTCTTTATAATTTGTTTATAGTTAGCACTACTCTTGCATTGAACTGGATACTGTAGAACATCTCTTGATTTTACCACTTCGTGTGAGTTGTATTGCAGGATTGTGTTCATTTGGTGTGAAAATTGCAAATCAGTGGGTTTATTATACACGTGTGTAAGATTTTCCCTTGTCAAACATTTCAGAGTTCTGGAACAAGCAATGCAAAACAAATATTTATTTTACATAAGAATCAGCAAGAAATTACAATTAAGCATCTGATGGTGCTATCACACACACATCTCAGATGACACAAGTGTGCACAGACCTACCCCTTGAAACTCGTGACTAAGCAAAAGCCTCGTGCGAACACCAGCGAGTGGTCAGTTCAGCAGTAACTTGACTAAGCTCTTTAACTCGCAATTGACCAACTTGCCCTGCTGAATCCAAATTGGTGCCTTTTTGGAAAATCTTTTTATATATCTTTTCCAAGAGTGGCTATCATCCAGACAAGATCTTGTGTCCTATAAAGGTGGTTCTTAATACAAAATATCCAAAAGTAATTAGAGTTCTTCATCTATAACAATGGAATAAAAATCCACCCTCCATTCCAGATCAATATGAGTAATTAATGGTCAGATGTTATTTCCAGATCCTCTAATTCACCTTGTCAGGCTTGGGAATTTCTTGCACCATTTGCAACCTCGGCAGTTCACTCCCGCCCAAAGATGGAAAAGGTTGTAAAAAGTGTAAATTTATAAATTTGGAGTGATTTCAAGATGAGAGAGAAAAAACATATCAGGATAGAGAAGGAGGAGATATGTGGATCAGAAAGGGAAAGTAATAGGGAGGCAGAGAACAGAAAAAATTTGGGTGGAGATAGTGGGAAAGAACAATAGGAAAATGATGGTGTGAAGGGAGGGGCAAATATGTTGGATGAGAGAGGTGGTGAGAGTTGTTGAGAAAGAGACAGCATTCTTGTTTCTATGGAATACTGAGGAGGAGGCAAGAGAAAGCAATGGAAAATATATTATGCCTATATATGTTGTCCACACAGCAGAAAAAGAATATCGGTTAGAGAGTGGTGTTGCAAGATTGCGGGTGAGCATCCCAACTTTGTAAATTCCAATTTTATTATGACTTTTCTATTTTTTTTTACACACAGGGAATGGTCTCATTCAAAGTAACAATACTGATTCATTTGGATTTGAGGTTCTCCAAGAACAACACGAGAAGCTGAGGCAACAGGTGGTGTACATGTTATTTTTCCACTAAAAAGGTTGTTACTGAATCTTGCAGAATGGCACCATTTAAACCCCCTTTGTTTTATATCCATGACATCTTTGTCAATCCCTCTTTTGCTCTGACCAATATCTGACCTTCCATTCTACACCATCCCTCTCTCCTATATAATTCATTACATTTCTGTATCTTCTCAGGTCTGTGGAAGGGTCATATGGACTTTGTTTCTCTAACTACAGATACTGCCAGACCTGCCGAGTTTATCCAGCATTTTCTATTTTTATTTTATATTAGACAGTTACCACTGCTGGCTTCCAGTCTTTGCACATTGACTATTTATCTTTATGGGCCTATTATTAATAACATTTCACTTGCTATTTAGCAATTCCTAGTTTTATTTATATTGCACATGCTACTGCTGGTGATCTGTTTGTGTCAAGAGTTGTATTTGTATTGACTGATTCATTAAGTTACTATGCAGACATAATGTCACTTGGTGGTACAGCTAATGTTACGGAATGTTATAAATATTTAGCAATTGTTAAAAGTTCTTTATGTACTTTAAACAGTTGTGGTCTTGAGTTTGGGCCAAAAGGTTTAATGTGGCCTTCAGACAAGCAGTCCATATGTTTTGCAATTTTTAGATTTGTTTGAAACTTTGTGCATTTTCATGGATTCTTTGTTATATCTGTTGGATGACCAATCCAGATTGTAGCCTGAGACTTCCCATCTTTGTAATGCTTTCCGTATATCCCACCACATTGTATTATGTTGTGAGCTGAGTACAATTACGTAAGGTTTCTGGTTGTTTGTCATTCATTTACCAACAAAGCTGCACTTGTGTTTTAGTGCCTCCAGAAGACCTTTTGTTATTTTGGTAGGGAGAAAAGGAATTTTAATGTGCCATCATATTTTGGAACAATAAGAAGTTGTTGGTTGGTCTTGGGTTTCTAATGATGAGCGTGATTTTTTTCTCAGTGATGAGAACATCAGAAAGAAAAGCCTGACCTCATTTTATTGATGTTGAGCAAAACATTGTTAAATACGGTTTCATGCTAGATTATGATTGGAGGTCTTATTTCTGAATTCAATAACTTGAAAACTGTTGAGTCACTACAAAATTGTTCATGGGCCTTGCATCTTGTTTTGCCCTGAACTTTGGTATAATTTGATAAGACCAACGCCTGCTGATGATGCCCATTCTTTTACCAAATTTTTCCCTTTCAAATGTATGTTTTTCTTGAAACTTTGTGGGATTTGATAACCATATGAAAAGATACCGTGTCTCTTCCATTTTCTTGTAAATGCAACCTTTAGCTACTTGATATAGCTGACAAGAAATTTATATATAATAGAAAATCCTTTTGTGCTTTGTCTGTGAACCTTAAGATTGCTGCTATTTTAAAAAATATAACATTTTGTTTGTTATTTTTGATGCTCAACGTATTTACTTATTCTCTAAATTGTGTTGGTGCAAATGATCATTATTTTCATCTATTTGTTGGGAGATCCTGATAACTCGAATGCTGATTTATTTTCCCCCCCAGCCTTGTCGGGAAACATCACATCTCTGCTTGAATTCCTTTCTGGTAACTTATGTCAGAAGAGATAATAGAATTAATAATAATCTGTATATTTTTTAAAATACATTTACAAAATGTGGGCACCACTGGCTAGGCCAACATTGCCTAGTTGCCCTTGAGAAGGTGGTGGTGAACTGCCTTCTGAATTGCTTCAGTCCCTGAGGTGTAGGTATATCCACCTTGCTGTTGGGAAGGAATTCCAGGATTTTGACACAGAAACAGTGAAGGAACAGCAATATATTTCCAAGTCAGGGTGGTGACTGACTTGGAGGGGAACCTCCAGGTGGTGATGTTCCCAGGTGTCTGCTGCTCTGTCCTTCTAGATGATAGTGATCATGGGTTTGGCAGGTGCTACCTAAGGAACCTTGGTGAGTTCCTGCAGCGCATCTTGTAGACGATACGCACAGCTGCCACTGTTTGTTGGTGGTGGAGGGATTGAATTGTGGAAGTGGTCACAATCAAGTGGGCTGTTTTGGCCTGGATAGTGTCAAGCTTCTTGAGTGTTGGAGCTGCACTCATCCAGGCAAGTGGAGAGTATTCTATTACACTCCTGACTTGTGTGTTGTAGATGGTGGACAGGCTTTAGGGAGTCAGAAGATGAGTTACTCACTGCAGGATTCCTATCCTTTAACCTGCTCTGGTAGCCACGGTATTTATATGGCTCGGCCATTTCAGTTTCTGGTCAATGGTAACCTTCAGGAGGTCGATAGTGACGGATTCAGTGATAATGCCATGGAATGTTAGGGGGAGATGGTTGCATCCTTTCTTGTTGGAGATGTTATTGTCTGGCATTTATGTGGCACAAATGTTATTTGCCACTTTTCACCCAAGCCTGGATATTGTCCAGGTCTTGCAGCATTTGGCATTGACTGTTTCAGTATCTGAGGAGTCGTAAATGGTACTGAACATGCAGCAAGCATCTCACTTCTAAACTTATGGAAGAAAGGTCATTGATGAAGCAGCTGAACATGGTCGATCTAGGACACTACCCTGAGGAACTCTTGCAATGATATCCTGGAGCTGAGATGATTGACCTCAACCATCTTCTTTTGTGCCAGGTATGACTCAAATCAGCGGAGGATTTTCCCCCTGATTTCCATTGATTCCCTGTTAGGGCTCACTGATGCCATACTTGGTGATGTCAAAGGTAGTTACTCTCCCCTCACCTCTGGCATGCAGCTCTTTTGTTTATATTTGAACCCGGGTGTAATTAGTTCAGGAGCTGAGTGACACTTGCGGAATCCAAACTGAGCGTCCATGAGCAGATTATTGCTGAGTAAGAGTTGCTTGATAGTGCTGATGGCCCCTTCTATCACTTCATATCTTCCAATAGCAAATGAATGCATTGCCTTTGCACTGTACTTTTTATTAATAGTTGACTGCACCAGGTGAGACTTGAACTTAGAATCTCGGCATTTCCCAATGCTGACATATCAACACTACGCACACTGATTGCTGGACTTATAATCGTAGAATCACTACAGTGCAGAAGGAGGCCATTCAGCCCATCGAGCCTGCACCGACAACAATTCCACCCAGGCCCTATCCCCGTAACCCCACATATCTGCCATGCTAAACCCCCTGACACGGACAATTTAGCATGGCCAATCCACCTAACCTGCACATCTTTGGACTGTGAGAGGAAACCCACGCAGACACGGGGAGAATGTGCAAACTCCACACAGACAGTGATCCAAGCCGGGAATCGAATCCAGGTCCCTGGCGCTGTGGGGTAGCAGTGCTAACCACTGTGCTACCCTTAGAATATAAGCCTATATGCTGTTTTGTTTCTACCATATATTTGCTGCATTTTGCCCCATTCTTGTTAGAATGACATTCCAGTTTCTTTGTCTGATGAGCTGTTGACTTAGCATAATTGGCCACTTTTTTGAGATATGCAAGAGCATCAATGTGGCTCTTTTTGTGATGTGTGCCCCTGAGCAGACTCTGTTTCTGTGTCACCCCTAAATAAAATGAAGAATTGTACATGGTGTTTCAGTCCCTGTAGAGACCCTCTATTTCCCAGCATCTGATGGAAATAGCCAAAGGACATGTTTTAAGACTTGTATTGTAACAAACAAGCAAAAATCAATGTTGTTCAAATATTACTTTAATAGCAACTAATACATCAAACTAAAGAAAAAATATTTCAGCATTAACTAACTACCACGACTGAGATACTTCTTACAATCCCTTTTTACTTAACTTGCCACATCTGTAGCATTACAAGAACAGTTGCAAAGTGCTTCTCAGCTCTTCAGTAGACTCGCATCTCCCTGTCATGTTGGACTAGAACGTGTAGTGTCCTCTTAAACTCATTCTACTCAGTCTAGGTTTTCTGGATCCAATTTTCACCAGCAAGGCCCACCATGGGCCTCAAATCTCCAGGAGTCCTGACTGTTCTGTTCCCTTCCTTTCAAACAGAAACCAAATTCTCATGAGCATCCTGCTTGGTTGTTAACACAAGACAGCCCTTCTCTGCTTCTCTACCACAGAATCATCTTTGCCTCGCTGCTTTTCAAAAAAACAGCTGACCTTTGTCATTGAGACACTTTGTAACGGTGTGAAGACTGTCACTTGGCATTTCAATGGGTTTCTGTTTGAGTTTCTCCTGCTGATCAGATCACATGGGTGTGTTCCTGAGCTGATCCCCATTTACAGAACATTCTATTTCAAATTGGGTTAAAGGGGCCATTTTAAAACATAACTGTCTTGCAAGGTTCAGCGTTCATCCTTTTTCTTATTTCTCTCGAATTCTCTGCTGAAGGCAGGATAGACCCACTGCCATGACCTCCAAAGGGCAAAAAAGCAGGTCCTCAGAAGAGGCAGGTTCCCCAGAACAGGGATCGAAATCTGTGGTGTTGGGATTAACGATCTACACTGGCCGTCAATGGAGCCAACTGGCCTCCCCCAATGTGTCCGCATTGCTGTGCAACGTACATTTTTACATGCATGTTGGAGTTTACAACTATGAGTGGTGATGGTCAAAGCTCAAGTTTATCACGTGGCTGACCAGGAATCTCCTGCTCTCATCGCATTTATAAGTTGGGAGCATTTATAAATTGATACTCAAATCTATTTGGCCATGTTGTGAATACAACTTCCTTGGCCATCAAGTGCTAACATGGGACATGAGCTTGGAGCTTCTGACGCAGAGACAGGGATACTGCCATTGTGCCACAAGGCCTTCCACATTCATCCTACCTCATTAAGTGATACACCAAAGTACCATAAGAGTACCTAATTTAAGGTTTTTAATATCTTTTTTTATTCATTCATGGGACATGGGCATCGCTGGCTGGCCAGCATTTATTCCCCATCCCTAGTTGCCCTTGAGATGGTGGTGGTGAGCTGCCTTCTTAAATCGCTGCAGTCCATGTTTTGTGGATTGACCCACAATGTCATTAGGGAGGGAATTCCAGGATTTTGACCCAGCGACTGTGAAGGAACAGCAATATATTTCCATGTCAGGATGTGACCGGCTTGGAGGGCAACTTGTAGGTGGTGGTGTTCCCATGTATCTGCTGCCCTTGTCCTTCTAGATGGAAGTGGTCGTGGGTTTGGAAGGTGTTGTCTAAGGATCTTTGGTGAATTGCTGCAGTGTATCTTGTAGATGGTACACACTGCTGCTACTGAGCATTGGTGGTGGAGGGATTGAATGTTTGTAGATGTGGTGCCAATCAAGTGGGCTGCTTTGTCCTAGATGGTGTCCAACTTCTTTTATATGCGTTCAAAAATTAATAAACTTTAACAAATTTTGTCTGTACCTGTATTTGTAAGTGAATACTATGCTTGTGAACCATTGAACTTGTTGAAAATTCTACTTGTTCTGGCACATTTTCGAATCATGAAGATAATGAACATTTGTAAATGACATGAAATGTTTGAGTTTAATTTGGGCTATTCTTCATGATATTCTAAAGGAATTGACAATGAATTTTATTAATGCAGTTTAATGAACTACAAGAAGAACTACAGGTTAAAAATGGTGAAATCCGAGTTTTGCGAGATTCTTTACGGCATTTGGAGTCTGAATTTGACCAGCAGAAGAGACAATATCTACTTGGTGAAAAAGAGAAAACAGAAGCACAAAACCAGAGAGAAAAGGAACTCTCCAAAAAGGTACGAAGCCAATAAGAACATGGAGTAAAAAGGATCAGTTTCTATTTAGTCTTCCATAACCTCTCTTTTGGAATGCAGCCCATCAAGCCAACTGCTTCGCAGATCTACACTGTTTAAGATTCCATGGAAAGTTACATGCAAATATGCACTGACCTGTTGTTCTGTGTCAGTCTGATTCTATAACTCCTGATGACGAGTGCAGCAGAGTGATTTCAGTTTGTTCTCGTCTATGGGAAAGTACCTGTCCTTCATTCATTGCTTGCTTAGAACTGCTTGCTTGAATTTAGAACTTTCATCAAGTTATATTGTGTGTGCTGCATGGAAACAGGCCATTCGGCCCAACTGGTCCATGTTGGCATTTTTACTCGACACAATCTTCTACCCCTCTTCATTTAACCCTATCAACATTAAAGCTTGTGCAAGGAACCTCTGGCCAATGTGGTCATTCTTCAGGTGCAAACTAAGGCAGTGGATATCAACTGGATACCTGACCATCGAGACCATTACTGTTGAGTCTTAAGTTTTCATCCACCCAAATATTAACATATGTACTGTCAGGATACTAGAAGAGGTTCCTACCTTTTTATCCCACCTCCCCAGTCCAGCTTGATTTTAATTCCCTAGCCCAGGGATTCCTGAAGCACTGTGGTCCCTTTTGAGATTAGCTAACTCAGCAGAAATTTTTTTTATGAAATCAGTTTTGCAATGACATGTTTTTGTCTGAAGCCCATGCCACCATGTTAATTTTCAAATTAATTCACTACACGTTTATTTTAGCTTACTTTTTTTTTCTGGGTGAAATATATTTCAGCTAACCTTTAGTTGCTTTCTTGAATTTCAGGTACAGTCACTGCAGTCCGAACTGCAGTTTAAAGAAGCAGAGATGAATGAGCTGCGTACAAAACTTAAAAACTGTGAAAGAATGGCCAAGTCTGCTGTCCCGAGTGTTGCTAAAATCAGGTATGTGAGAGTTCTAAATTTGTCTCTTCAAGCAGCACTTGATAGTAAAAGAATTTTTACTACAGAGGAACATTCAAAATCGTATCTCATTATTTGGCTAGTTGATAAAGATATCTCAACATTTCCTCTAAACTTGTTTACTTAACATCTACAAATCGTGTTTAATGGCAAAGAATGGGGGTTGAAATCAACAGTTAACTGGATTGTACCACTTTTACAGATTGACTTGTCCATTAAGAATGACTAATATGCTTTTTTTTCCAGGTAAAATAGTTCCGGAATTATTATTTAAATTTGGTTGTTAAGGAGTATATATTCTGCGAAATTATAGAGTTTAGAAACCTTGATCCTTGCACAAAAGGGCAATTTGTATGTGACACTTGTATATTTAGGCTGGAGATGCATCACTCAGATTCATAGAACCGTACAGCGCACTAGAGGCCCTTTGACCCATCGAGTCCGCACCAACATATTAAAAACACCTGAACTCCCATCTAATCCCATCTGCCAACACTTGGCCCATAGCCCTGAATGTTATGATGTGATGGTCATCTAGATACTTTTTAAAGGATATGAGGCAAGACCATAAGACATAGGAGCAGAATTAGGCCACTCGGCCCATCGAGTCTACTCTACCATTCAATCATGGCTGATATTTTTCTCATCCCCATTCTCCTGCCTTTTCCCCATAACCCCTGACCCCCTTATTAATCAAGAACCTATCCATCTCTGTCGCAATGACCTGGCCTCCACAGCCTTCTGTGGCAAAGAGTTCCACAGATTCACCACTCTCTGGCTGAAGAAATTCCTCCTCATCTCTGTTTTAAAGGATCGTCCCTTTACCTGAGGTTGTGCCCTCTGGTTCTAGTTTTTCTTACTCGTGGAAACATTCACTCTATCCAGGCCTCGCAGTATCCTGTAAGTTTCAATAAGATCCCCCCTCATCCTTCTAAATTCCAACGAGTACAGACTCAGAGTCCTCAACCTTTCCTCATATGACAAGCTCTTCATTCCAGGGATCATTCTTGTGAACCACCTCTGAACCTTTTCCAAGGCCAGCACATCCTTCCTTAAATATGGGGCCCACAACTGTTCATAATACTCCAAATGGAAAACCTTATAAAGCCTCAGAAGTACATTCCTGCTCTTGTATTCTAGCCCTCTCGACATGAATGCTAACATTGCATTTGCCTTCCTAACTGCCGACTGAACCTGCATGTTAACCTTAAGGGAATCTTGAACAATGACTCCCTTTGTGTTTCTGATTTTCTAAGCATTTTCCATTTAGAAAATAGTCTATGCCTCCATTCCTCCTTCCAAAGTGCATGACCTCACACTTTTCCACATTGTATTCTATCTGCCACTACTTTGTCCACTCTCCTAATCTGTCCATGTCCTTCTGCAGCCCCCCTGCTTCCTCAATACTACCTGTCCCTCTACACATCCTTGTATGACCTGCAAACTTGGTAACAGTGTCTTCAGTTCCTCCCTCCAAATCATTAATGTATATTGTGAAAAAATATTGTGAGGCAACCACTTCTACCACCCCCACAGGCAGTGCATTCTAGACCATCACCACCACCCTCTGGGTAAAAAGGTTTTTCCTCACATCCCCCAAACCTCCTGCCCCTCACCTTGAACCTATGTCCCTTCGTGACTGACCCTTCAACTAAAGGGAACAGCTGCTCCTTCTCCACTCTGCCCATGTCTCTCATAATCTTGTACACCTTGATCAGGTTGCCCTTCCGTCTTCTCTGTTGCAACAAAAACGACCCAAGCTTACGCAACCTCTCTTCCTAACTTAAATGTTTCATCCCAGGCAGCATCCTGGTGAATCTCCTCTGCACCCCCTCCAGTGCAATCATGCAATTCCAATAATGTGGTAACCAGAACTGCACACAATACTCCAGCTGTGCCTCACCAAAATTCTGTGCAACTCCAACATGACTTTCTTGCTTTTGTAATCTATGTCTCGATTGATAAAGGCAAGTGTCCCATCTGCCTTTTTCACCACCCTACTAACATGCCCTTCCACCTTCAGAGATCTGTGGCCAAGGTCCTTTTGTTCCACAGAACTTCTTGGTGTCCTACCATTCATTAAGTACATTTTTGTCAAATCACTCCTTCCAAAGTGTATCGCCGTACACTTTTCAGGGATAAATTCCATCTGCCACTTACCTGCCCATTTGACCATTCCGCCTATATCTTCTTGCAGCCCACGACACTCCGTCTCACTGTTGACCGCCCATCCAATCTTTATGTCATCTGCAAATTTACTAATCCTACTCCCCACATAGTCATCAATGTCATTTATATAAATGACGAATAATAGGGGACCCAACACAGATCTTTGTGATATGCCACTGGACGCTGGCTTCCAGTCACTAAAGCAGCCTTCTGTCATCATCCTCTGTCTTCTACAACTGAGACAATTTTGAATCCACTTTATCAAATTACCCTATATCCCATGTGAATTTATCTTCTTTACAAGTCTCCTATGTGAGACCTTGTCAAAGGCTTTGCTGAAACCCACATAAACTACATCGACTGCACTACTCTCATCTGGTCAGCTCCTCAAAAAGTTCAATCAAATTTGTTAGGCATGACCTCCCTCTGACGAAGCCATGCTCACTATCCCTGATCAAGCTTTGCCTCTCCAAGTGGAGATAGCTGCTCTCCTTCAGAAGTTTCTCTAATAGTTTCCCAACCACTGACTTGCAACTCACTGGACTGTAGTTCCCTGGTTTATCTCTTCAATAAGAAGTTTCACAACACCAGGTTAAACTCCAACAGGTTTGTGCTACCAAATAAACCTGTTGGACTTTAACCTGGTGTTGTGAGACTTGTTACTGTGCTTACCCCAGTCCCACGCCAGCATCTCCACATTATCTCTACAACCCTTCTTAAATAGTGGAACCACATTAGCTGTTATCCAGTCTTCAGTCTGAGGCTGAAAAAGTAAGTTTTAATGTTTCAAGGGCTGAACAAACAACGTTATACCTGGGAGACAACTTGAGTGGCATTTAATGATGCTGCTTCAGTCCTTTCCTGTGGGTAAGTTTTCAACTCTCTCCCATTAACTTGGCCAGGAAATTTAAAATCATTTTCACTCATTCTCTATTCTGATTCTTTCCTTTTACGTCTCTCACCTGTGACCAGGAACTAAAAATTGTACACTAATAAAAGAGCAGTTGAGATTCTTGGACAGAGTGCATAATCCTTCAGAATTTTTAGTTCTTAAGGATGCCAAGAATCTCATGGATTGAATTTTTTCTCAGATTTTTTTTAACCCAATTTTGTTTCTGGCTTGGACACTTTGGCAGAGTTATAAGTACTGTACTTGGGAACTTTTATTTTAAACTCTACTTTTCATACGAGCGGTTAAATTCATGTGACTGAAGTGTGATTAACATTTTGATTATTGAACTTATTTGGTACCAAGTTTTAATGTTTTAAAATTCCTTCAGAGTGACAATAAACTTAAGGTGTTGAACAATATAGACTAGAATAAAAGAATAATGAATTGGAGAGTGTTTTGTTTTTCTGTTGTTTTCTCCCAGTCTGTCCTTTTTTTTAAGTTGATCAGATGCCTTGTGAAAATATTTATTGTATCTTCTAAATAAAATTAACATTGTTACTTTTTCTAGCTTAAGCTAAAGAATACCATAGATCCTGGATTAAGTTCAAATTGTTGGCAATTCACTAATACATTAATCTGTGATATATGTCTTAACACTTCAAATGTAGTTGTAAAAACACAAATGTCTCTTTTAGTCCTAGGAAAATTTCATCTGGATCAGTAAAAACTGAAAACAGTGCTTCCCCTCAGATTGCAAGGAATTATTTTCCTGATAAAAAGGCATTTGCTGCAGAGATGCCTCCTGTACATTCTGTTTGTTCTGCTCCAGCAGCTAATCGGCTCTTGGCTGATAAGGAAGGTGATGCTGTTTTCTCACTTCATGTATTTTTGTTGGGTTGTTAGGAACAAGTTGTAATTATTATGAATGTGTAGGTACTATTTCATTGTTTAAAATAGAATTATGAAATTTCTCCATAAAAAGCACTTGGAACACTGATTTGTACATTTTTATCTTTGCAATTTTATATTGGCATTATCCATGATCTACAGCAGTTTCACTCATTCAATTGTCATGCTTATTTTTGTTCAAGCATGTTTTAATCATCCACAACTCTAAACACACAGTTCCTTTCTCTTTGACTGTTTTTAAGTTATTTAAACAAAAGGAATTTTTGGAATGCAGCTTGTAGCAGCAAAGTTCATTTTTCCTAACTAAATTTTCAAAATCTAATTGTGCGGAGTATCCACTTAGCTTGATTCTAAAATGCTGATCTTGTCAATGTTAGAGATCGGGTCAGTGAAATATTGCTTTTAAACGAAGCAATGTAAATAAATGACTTTTAACATTGTATGTTCAGACAAGATTTGAATGTCAAATAATTGATATGTGAGAAGTAGCTTCAATAGTGTTGGAAACAATAGAATCATCAAAACATAAAGAGACAAAAGAACATTCTTCAAAAAAAGCTTGCATTGCAGAAATTAAACAGAAGAATACTTTTCCTGCATGCTCCAAGTCAATGGTCTTGGAACTGCTCCAGAATGAGGAGCTGCAGCTGTGGGTTCCCACCAATTTGCACATTGACCTTGTTTCCATCATGGTTATTTCTATAGAGTCAGATGTGATGGGCTAGCTGCCATGTCTGCCCTGTACTTGACTCTGGCCATCTGCAGAGGAATATGACTTTAAACAACAGAGTTGAAGCCTGGAGCTATGGATAATTGAATTAGCATGCATTGCTACACCCTTTGTCAGGAGAGGGAGGACATTTCAATTATTAGAGCATGCAATAGTTGAGGCAGGTATTATTGGTGGATTGAGATCACAAGTGATTTGAATGGCCCAGCCCAGAGGCTGTCACCTGGAGGACCTCCATCCGTCTCCAGGAAGTGGGGGCGGGTCAGGTGACCTGGACCACGTGGGTGGTTGTGAGGGGCTGCCGCCGGGCATGGGATAGGGACAGAATGGTGGAGAGAGAGAGAGGTTCTGCTGGCCGGGTACACCAGCGAGCCGGCCCGGGAGTCGGACGATCAGCCAACGGCAGGCTGTGCTTATGGTGGCACAGTGGTTAGCACTGCTGCCTCAAAGTACCAGGGACCCGGGCTCAATTCCAGTCTCGGGTGACTGTCTGTGTGGAGTCTGCATGTTCTCCCCGTGCCTGCGTGGATTTGCTCCGGGTGCTCTGGTTTCCTCCCACAGTTCTAAGATGTGCCGGTAAGATTGATTGACAATGCTAAATTGACCCTTGGTGTCAGGGGGACTAGCAGGGTAGATATGTGGGGTTACAGGGATAGGGTCTGGGTGAGATTGTTGTTGGTGCAGGCTCAATGGGCCAAATGGCCTACTTCTGCACTGTAGGGATTCTATGAGAATTTGTTGGAGATGTGGGGAACTGGAATAAAAGGTTCTTGAGCATGGGGCAATGAGCTGAGTGGGACTTCGATATAGGTTTGGATATGGCAGCAGTGTTTGGGGTAATATGTAGAATGGGAGGCCATGCAGGAAAGCATTGTAATTGTTTGGCCTAGAGGTGACAAAAGGCATTCACAAGGGTTTCAGTGTCAGAGGGGATGAGACAGGGGAAAAGTTGGGTGATGTTATGAAACTGTGAAATAAACTTCAAATTTTAACTCTTGCTTTTACAGATACAAAGGATTTGAAAGAGTTGCATATTGCCAGGAAGGAAATATCAAAAAAAAGTCCCTCACTTAATTCCATTCAGGGGAAATTCTCACACAACAGACAATCTGAAGGTAAACTATCATTATATTTGATATATTTTTGAGGTTATGCAAGGATGTGACTTAACAGGATGTGAGCCTTCTTGGTCAGCTAATGTTCCTATAGATAATGGGCTTTTTAAAAACATTGGTACAACCTGGAAATATGCCCTCGATATTTAATCTGTCATCTCTTTTTCCACGCATGCCCCATGATGATCTACTCCAGTGTTAATCCTGCATTAAAAGAGTAAAAGAGAAAATTGGAACCAGTAGTGAAGAATGGATATTCTTTTGTAATCCGATTTGGGTGGTGCTTGTTTTTAGCATAGCAAAATGCGAGTGAGGCTTCTGATTAGTGGGACAATTGCACACCTGATTAATTACTAGGCAAAGGATTCTTTAAGGAGCTTTGTGTAAATGCTTGGCAATTAAAGGTTACATGCTGCATTCAACAATCAGATAATAGGTGTAAAGTTATTGGACCATTCAAGTTTCTTCAATCTAGTGGAATTCCTAGATGCCAGTCAGTCATCACTGTTTGGGCTCTATAGTTTTCTGAGGCTGTGGAGAAATTGCCATCCTTTGGGGAACTGGAGCTACTCCATTAGTCATTGAGGAAACCTAAAAATGCAGACATTAGGTTGGTCCCTGTAGTTACTTGAATAGCAGCAATTGTTCTTCATAGATTATAAAGCTAATCCTTTTATGGGGATTGTGAGAACTCAATACATTTAGAATGTTGGCTATTTAATTTCTGGAATCTTATTTTCCTGTGCCTTTTAAAGATGAGCACATGTTTTGAAAATATTGCCTGCATACAAAGGACCTCACTATGGATGACATCCTGGAGTACCCTGGGATTTTGGAAGAACAGGGAAGAAATTGCCAAAGTTGAGAGGGGTGTTAATGTAAAATGATGATACACACTTGTTGTTCCTTCCATGAGGAGTTAACGAAGAATTGGCCGAGGACTTCTTCATTGGATGAGTCCACAGAAATCTTCATTTTGGCCTACATTTCCTGGTGTCCATGCTCTCAAACCTTTTGTACCAGAGACTGAATTCTTTCTCAATGGCAGCAATTTTTCCATCCTAGCTTCTTGAGGCTTTAAGTTAATGGTGCTTGAGGATTATATGTGTGCAGTCAAAATAGCATAGGAGTGAAGTATTACACTTGTAGCTTCACTCCAGTGTTCAATTTTTTTGAAAGTGAAGGAAAGTGTGTGAACAATAAAATGCACTTTTCTTTAACCGTTTGTTTTGTATATACATCGTGTTGTTTTTGCAAAGCAGAGATCGTCAAAGGATCAACCACAGTCTTGCTGCCGTTTACGCCGGCGGGATCTTGCAGTCCCATGGGTTTCCCAGTGTCATGGGGTGCATTCAACGGGAAACCCCGTTGACAACGGCGGGACCATGAGATCCCGCCACCAGTGAGCGCTGCGCTGTCGCAAAACTCACCGTGAAGGGGGAGGAAAATCCTGCCCCTTATTCTCCCTACGTTAGATACAGTTTACATTGCAGTTTAAGTCACAGCTTTGACACTTGGCTCGGTTAATGTTATTTGGTTTGAAGTGTTTTATCCGGCTTGGTGAATCTTTTGTTCCTTTTTAGGCTCTGCTGTGCCACATTCCATTTGTACTGGTGAGAGGAGCCAAATAACCTGGTCCAAAGCTGATCTTCAGATGGCTACAAGAGGTTGCAGAAGATCAGTTGAAGGTGAGATTTCCTCAGATTTTCAGTGTCTTTATTTATTGTCTCTTACTAAATAACATATTTATTATTGACTGGTGAAAATTGAGTTTAGTCATTCACTTTTTCTCATGATTCTTTTAGAGGCGTCAGGTCCCATCATAAGCTCCCAGTCCTCTAGCCTAGATTAAGACCGTTGCACAGATTTGATCCTTTGAATGAGCAATATGTTGATTTTGGAGATGCCTTAGGTAGGGGGAGTTAGAAAAGGCTTTTGCAGACATTTCACAGATTGCGTATTCTAGGTTGTTCTCCAGTTTGCTCCATAGCCTCAAACGTTAGGGAAATATGGACACTGGAATGTAAGTGAACCAACTTTGTAACCATTATCATTTGAATAGGCCTTGTTGCAAGGCAAGATCCAAAATGGTCTAAGGAACAGATACACTAATTGTTAAATTGGCCAGATTAGAAATTGCTTAAGTTTGTAACTGGAAGTTTTCTACCATTTTGCTTATGCATTAGTTGTTGACATCAAGACCACATGGTGATTTTTTTTTTTATTGTGGAATTTGTGCTGCTTAAGGTGCTGTACTGATGACCGTATTGCTTAGCCAACCAGTTGGTCCTGGGAATTTGGGGTTGAGCCACCTTCTCAACAGCAATTCAGAAACTTTTTACGGCTTGGTCCAGCAACACAGTTGCCTCAGCAAGTAAGTATGACTTGTTGCAAATGAGAAAAGTAAATACGAATAAACTTCCACATCAATTTATGCTAAAACTAAACAGCCCTAAAATTACATCTTTTGAAAGAAAGAGAACATTCTGACGGTATTTTATTGTTGGTGAATAGTGCAAGGGAATGGTGATGATAAATATATGATCTTATTCACTTAAAATTGGAAAAGGATTCTTGAAATACGGTTTCAGCAGATTATTTTGCCAGACAATTATACTATTTCCCTTCATAATACTGACTGCAAACAATCTGAGGCTTATTGTCATTAGAGATGGAGTGATGACGTTGGGGCAAAAAGAATTGTGGCAGTTATCAGCTGTCTATAGCAAATTGAGGAAAGTTAAATAATGTAATTTGACTTTTCTCATAAATTTATTTCCTTTTTGAAGTTGGTATGAATGATTACAGCTTTAATTTTAGCCTTCTCTTGAATTCCAGCAAGGTAGATCAGGTTTTTTGAGTATATAAGCTGCCTTGCTGAAGTTTAGTTCTGAAAATAAGAATCCATCCTTGGCAGTTGTTGAATGCTTAAAGCACAGTCAGCCTGCAATGGTTGGAAATGGAGCAATATTGAAAACCTCAAATTATCCTCCAACTCTCTTTTATAATGAAACCTTGTTAAATGTTAGACAAATGAGTTAGGCTCCATACCTAGGAATTCCATTCCCAAATTCTCAGCATGAATTCTCCCAAACCTTGAGATGCCACCCACACGTTTTCTCTTGGCTTTCTCTTCTTGATCACTCTTCCTGATTTTCAGTGCATCCCTTTAAATCCTACACAATTTATGTAAATATTATATGTATGCTTTGGCATTCAAAAATTTATTTTGAGTGAAGTTCCATTTATTTCTAAACCTGTTTATATAGGAACAATAAAAATCGGAGCAAGAGTAGGCCATTCGGCCCTCCGAGCCTACTTCACCATTCACTATGCCTGATAATCCAACTCAATAGCCTGATCCTACCTTCCTCTCCATATTCTCTGATGCCCTTTGCCCCAAGAGCTATATCCAACTCCTTGAGAACATACAATGTTTTGGCCTTTTACTTTCTGCGGTCGCAAATTCCACAGGCTCACCACTCTCTGGATGAAGAAATTTCTCCTCATCTCTGTCCTAAAAGCATTACCCAGTATTCTTAGACTATGACACCTGTTTCTGGACGAACCGCCAGGAACATCCTTCCTCCATCTACCCTGTCTAGTCCTGTTTTACAGGTTTAATGAAAATTTTCTGGATACAGTCATCAAATAATAAGTGGATTTAATGTCTTTGTTGCTATCATTTATTACATATTCATTATTTATTACATATTTCTTTTATTCTCAACAGCGGCATGGTGGCACAGTGGTTAGCACTGCTGCCTCACAGCCAGGGACCCAGGTTCAATTCCAGCCTTAGGTCACTGTCTGTGCGGAGTCCACATGTTCTCCCTGCGTCTGCGTGGGTTTCCTCTGGGTGCTCCGGTTTCCTCCCACAGGCTGAAAGATGTGCCAGTTAGGTGGAATGGCTGTGCTAAATTCTTCCTCAGTACACCTGAACAGGTGCCAGAGTGTGGCGACTAGGGGATTTTCACAGTAACTTCATTGCAGTGTTAATGTAAGCCTACTTGTGACACTAATAAAATTATTATAGCAGCTAAAGCACAATTATTCTAACAATTAGTTTCATTTGGTGTTTAATATGGTAGTGGTCCATTGTGCATGGAACTGCCACAGTAATTAACCTTTCTCAAAGATCTAAAGCTAAAAACTTCACAATTTAAAAAAAAATGTGGATAGGTGATGAATCTACAAAGTATACTTCTTTAAAACAGAAACTTTCATAGAATAGAATTCCTACAGTGCAAAAGGAGACCATTCAGTCCATCGAGCCTGCACTGACAACAATGCCATTCAGGCCCCACTTATTTACCTTGCCAATCCCCCTGACACTAAGGGGCAATTTATCATGGTCAATCAACCTTACCAGCACATCTTTGGATTGTGAGAGGAAACCAGAGCATTCGGAGGAAATCCACGCGGGGAGAATGTGCAAACTCCACACTAGACAGTGACCCAAGGCTGGAATTGAACCCAGGTTCCTGCTGTGAGACAGCAGTGCTAGCCACTGTGCTGCCCTGTGTGTAGTAGTCAGTGGTTCCAGAACACAGCATTTGGGTTGCATTTAGAAAGCCTGGATTTTGGTCTCGGTCTTCAGTGATATTTCTACTTGCCCTGCACAGCGTGTTTCATAGACTCAGTCTAATTTACCAAGTTCAGTCAGTCATTGTGGATCTCGATTAATAGTTGCAGAGGCAACCTCACTGGACTATCCAGAATGTGTTAAATGAGAAGACAGATAATAAAAATGTGCTAAAATAATGCCATTGATCTTTGCAGTGGGTCTTCATCAACTGGGAAAACGTCTGAAGTCGGAATGAAAGGAATCCTTTCAAGCCTAAGTGACCTTCAGCATTTAGCTCTGTGTGGTATTAACATGCTTGTCTTGGACCAGGAACCATCAGAAAAAGTCTTGGACACAACAAAAGTCCCTCTTCAATTGAGAAGTCAAAGTGACTTGCCTGGTGCAGTTCACCTTTTGCCACTAATAGAATATTACCTTAGTATTTATTGCCAAGCCTTGCAGACTGAAAAAGCAGGAAGAAGCCCTTCTGGAAGCAGAAGTTGCTGCCCCTCTCGTTCTGGGGAATCCGCAGCCTCAAATGTGGACGATTGTTTTAATAATTTGGAAGACTTTGCACTTGCAGCACTTGGTGTTTTATATCACCTTGTATCACATAGTCAAAAGGTTGGAAAGTTCTTGTTGACCCCTACCTCCAGTCACAGCAGTGAAGATGGCACTGTCTTAACTACACATTTACATAACAAAAATGCAGCACTGATCAGGCATGGAAATGAAGAGGAAGCAGGACCATCTGAGCTTGAAAAGGAGCATGTAAAACTACAGGAATTGATTGATGTAGAACAACCTCGGCAGGACTTGTTTAACAAGTTGCTGCAGCTTTCTGATCCCGCAGTTATAAATGTCTCTTATCGAAGAGAAAATCTTCAGAATCAAAGCCTGAGAGTTTTAGGGAAGGTTGCTGAAAGTGCTACTACTGAACTGTTGTGCAGGTAAAGAAAGGCAGAATTTAATCTCTCTCATTGTGGTTAATAATAGTGATACGTGTCAGTGAAATTCTAACCCCAGCTCAGAACGTTCCAGGTTAAACAACCATTGTGTGCTGAGTTAGCTGACAATAGCTGGGTTGACAGTGAGGATACTATGATTAGCCTGTACTCCCCTTGGTAAGATAAAACGGGCTTTGATTCTTAGTCCTGGTCATTATCCAGTGACCCTTTCAGCTAATGCATACATGTAAACCTGATCCGTTTTGGGTGTGGTGTCCTTTCTGTTGGTTAGCTTTACCATCTGGACTCTCAAAAGAAATTAGAGGCCTAACCTATATAATCAGCCCAATGTGGGATTGTCATTGTAATGTCTACTCTGCTGCTGAAACAGTATGCTTAATAATGTACAGTACAAATGATAGTGGGCAGACAGGATTGGAACATCTGTCTAGATTTTTAAAGGATTCTGTTACAGAACTTAAAGTAAAATGTTCTGAAAAGCTTCCACTACAAAACTTCTATATTTTAATTATTATAATTTTTGTATTATATAATGCTGCAATGGCAGCAAGTATCCAGAAATTTGCTAGTTCATTTTTCTTAACTGAACAAAATAAAGTAGATGGGGCCTGACTACTTGAAAGTACTTGAGCTGTTTTGTTTAATTTAACCATAATTCTTTATTCATTCAAGGGATGTGGGCATTGCAGGCTGGGCCAGCATTTATTGCCCATCCTAATTGCACTTGAACTGACAAAGTGAGACTTCACTTTTCTAATTGAAATGTTTTTGAGAGTCGATTTGATTTGAGGTTGAACTTTCCAAGTAAATGTAAAAGTTACAGAGCGATATAACTATTGTGGGATGTTTGTGTGTTAAGCAAAATTGTTGGTCCAACCTATTAGTCATCTGATTACACTATTACTCTGGTGAGTAACCTTTCAAATAATAAATTACATTCTGATTTGTTGCATAAATGGAAAACAGTTGAGCTATTCCAGAATGTGATAATGTGTTTTGCAGATTTTCTGGTGCTCATTTTTTTTTTAAGCCAGGAAGAATTTCTTTGTTGAATCTGGCAGTAGTACCTGTTGGCCTTGCCCATGTTTTTCAAGTTGGTGCCTGTCCGAGTGAATTTAAAATACTTGCGATGTCTGTAGGTTCATGAGAAGTCTTGTAGCCACTTGAGGCTGGATAGACACACTGATCTAAATGTGTAGTAGAATCATAGAAACTTACAGCACAAAATATAATTCGATTCATTCTATTTGCGCTGATTTTTGAAAATACGGTTATGCTTTGTTCCTGATCAGCCCTCAATTATACTCCTTTCTTTGCAGGGAAGATGCTTAATGGTTATTCCAATCCCACAAACTGCAAGTTTCCCTAAATAATACAAATCAGTTTGGCTTGGAAGAGGGAATGGAGTATCATGAATGCTTTTGTGTACCTACTGGTAGCTTGATGTTCAATAGTATTTCCAGATATCTTGGGTTGGACTATAACTTCTGTAATGGGGCAGGTAGAGAGCACATGCCTGTCCTGGTCACTGAGGCCAAAGATATTTCCAGGCTTGTGTCTCATTATTGTGCCACTGTTGAGCTGTGCATCTAGGATGGCACCTTACTGCTGCTTGTCAGCTGTGGGCTGGTGCCATGTTGGGTGGATTGGAGGTATGTCTGCTGACCAGCTGGCAACTAAGTCTGAGGAATGGTGCTATTATGGAGCCTGTGGGTGTACGGATGCATCAGTCCATGGTATTGTGGAGCCTGAAGGAGCCTTCCTGCTTCTTCCAAATGCCCAAAAAATAATTTCATACCTTTTTCTACTTCACTACAACCGGGCAACTTGAAAAGGTATATCGCTGTCCAAAGATGAGTGGCAGGTCAGATGATTGATCAGAATAAAAAGAGCAAAGAATGACTAAAGGTTCATCAGGATAAAGAAATTGGAGCATGAGAAGAAGCCAATTAGAGATATAATAACAGATAGGAAGCATTTCTGCAGGTATTTAAAAAGGAAAGGAATAAGCAAAGCGTGTGTTGGTCCTCTAGAGAATGTCAATGGGGAGTTAAAAGTAGATAATAAGCCCTGGGCAGATGAAATGAGCAAATATTTAGCTTCTGTCTTCACTATAGAAGATACAAAAACAAGTAATATCTGTAAATCATGCAGTAGAAGGGAGAGAGGAACTTAAAGTAACAATCATTAGGGAAGCAGATCTGAGCAAACTGATAGAGCTATGGACTGACAAGTCTGTGGGTCATAGAGTGATGTGGAGATGCCGGCGTTGGACTGGGGTAAACACAGTAAGAAGTTTAACAACACCAGGTTAAAGTCCAACAGGTTTATTTGGTAGCAAAAGCCACACAAGCTTTCGAAGCTCTAAGCCCCTTCTTCAGGTGAGTGGGAATTCTGTTCACAAACAGAGTTTATAAAGACACAGACTCAATTTACATGAATAATGGTTGGAATGCGAATACTTACAACTAATCAAGTCTTTAAGAAACAAAACAATGGGAGTGGAGAGAGCATCAAGACAGGCTAAAAAGATGTGTATTGTCTCCAGACAAGACAGCCAGTGAAACTCTGCAGGTCCACGCAACTGTGGGCGTTACAAATAGTGTGACATGAACCCAATATCCCGGTTGAGGCCGTCCGCGTGTGTGCGGAACTTGGCTATCAGTTTCTGCTCAGCGACTCTGCGCTGTCGTGTGTCGCGAAGACCGCCTTGGAGAACGCTTACCCGAATATCAGAGGCCGAATGCCCGTGACCGCTGAAGTGCTCCCCAACAGGAAGAGAACAGTCTTGCCTGGTGATTGTCGAGCGGTGTTCATTCATCCGTTGTCGCAGTGTCTGCATAGTTTCCCCAATGTACCATGCCTCGGGACATCCTTTCTTTTAGAGTCATAGAGGTTTACAGCATGGAAACAGGCCCTTGGGCCCAACTTGTCCATGCTGCCCTTTTTTTTAAAACCCCTAAGCTAATCCCAATTGCCCGCATTTGGCCCATATCCCTCTATACCCATTGTACCCATGTAACTGTCTAAACGCTTTTTAAAAGACAAAATTGTATGGCTTCTACTACTACCTCTGGCAGCTTGTTCCAGACACTCAACATCCTCTGTGTGAAAACATTGCCCCTCTGGACACTTTTGTATCTCTCCCCTCTCACCTTCAACCTATGCCCTCTAGTTTTAGACTTCCCTACCTTTGGGAAAATATATTGACTATCTAGCTGATCTGTGCCCCTCATTATTTTGTAGACCTCTATAAGATCACCCCTCAGCCTCCTACGCTCCAGGGAAAAAAGTCCCAGTCGATCCAACCTCTCCTTATAACTCAATCTATCAAGTCCCGGTAGCATCCTAGTAAATCGTTTCTGCACTCTTTCTGGTTTAATAATATTCTTTCTATAATAGGGTGACCAGAATTGCACACAGTATTCCAAGTGTGGCCGTACCAATGTCTTGTACAACTTCAACAAAATGTTCCAACTCCTGTATTCAATGTTCTGACCGATGAAAGCAAGCATGCTGAATGCCGCCTTCACCACTGTCCACCTGTGACTCCACTTTCAAGGAGCTATGAACATGTATCCCTAGATCTCGTTGTTCTGTAACTCTCCCCAACGCCCTACCATTAACTGAGTAAGTCCTGCCCTGGTTCAATCTACCAAAATGCATCACCTCGCATTGTCTAGATTAAACTCCATCTGCCATTCGTTAGCCCACTGCTCCAATTGATCAAGATCCTGTTGCAATTGGAGATAACTTTCTTCACTGTCCACTATGCCACCAATCTTGGTGTCATCTGCAAACTTAATAAACATGCCTCCTATATTCTCATCCAGGTCCTGAAGGATTTCATCATAGGATCTTAAAAGAGTGACTAGAGTTGGTAGATGTATTGCTGTTAATTTTCCAAAATTCGCTAGGTTCTGGAAAGCTTGTATCAGGTTGGAAAGTAGCAAAAATAACCCTTCTAGTTAAGAAAGGAGAAAGGCAGACAACCAGTAACTGTTAGTTACCTTGGCTCGTGTCATGGGGAAGGTGTTAGAACCAGTCATTGAAGAGGTTGTTGCTGGGCATTTAGAAAACATCAAGGTAATTGGGAAGAGTCGGTATGGTTTTGTGAAACGGAAATCACGTTTAACCAATTTAATAGGGTTTTGCACGGTAGCACAGTGGTTAGCACTGCTGCTTCACAGCGCCAGGGACCCACGTTCGATTCCCGGCTTGGGTCACTGTCTGTGTGGAGTTTGTACATTCTCCCTGTGTCTGCATGGGTTTCCTCTGGGTGCTCCAGTTTCCTCCCACAATCTGAAAGACGTGCTGGTTAGGTACATTGACCTGAACAGGTGCCGGACTGTGGCGACGAGGGGAATTTCACAATAACTTCATTGCAGTGTTGATGTAAGCCTTATTTGTGACTAATAAATAAACTTTAACTTTGAAGGACTAATGTGCTGTGGATAAAAGGGAGCCTGTAGATGTACTGTGATTTCCAGAAGGCATTTGATAAGGTGCCACATCAAAGGCTGCTGTGGAGAAAAAGCTCTTGGTGTAGTGGGTAACATGCTAGCATGGGTAGAAGATTGGTTGGCCAGCAGAAAACAGGGTATGCATAAAGGTGTCTTTGTCTGATTAGCAGGATGTGATGAGTGGAGTCCCACATGGGTCTGTGCTGGGACCTCAACTTAAATTTCCATCAGTGACTTAGACGAGGTGACCGAAGGCATGGTCGCCATATTTGCAGATGACTCAAAGATAGGTAGGAAAGCATGTTGTGAAGGTGACATGAGGTTGCAGATGGAGTTAGATAGGTTGGATCAATGGGCAAAAATATGACAGATGGAGTATAATGTGGGGAAGTTATGAAGTTGTTCACTTTGGCAGGAAGAATAAAAAGCAGTGTGTTACTTAAATGGTGAATGATTGCAGAATTCCAAAGTGTAGAGGGATCTTGGTATCCTATTGCATGAGTTAACAAAAAGTTAGTATGCAGGTACAGACGGCTAATGTAATGCTATCCTTTATCACGAGAGGAATTGCACATAAATATAAGGATGTTATGCTTCAGTTATACAAGGCATTGGTGAGATTAGGTTTGGAAGGATTTAACTGCGTTGGAGGTGGATCGGAGGAGGTTTTCTAGATGGAGACCTGTAATGAGCAGGCTGTCTGAGAGGAAAGCTGAGACAGACTAGGTTTATTTCCACTGGAGTTTAGAAGAGCAAGGAGTGACTTAATTTAAGTATGCAAGATCTTTGTGAGTCAGTGCAGAACTAGGGGGCATTGTTTTAAAAGTAGAGGTTGCCCGTTTAGGACCGAGATGAGGAGAATTATTTTTCTGAGGATTTAATGTCTTTGGAACTCTGCCTCAGAAGGTGATGAAGGTGGGGTAATTGAATATTTTTAAAGCGGAGGTATATAGATTCTTGTTAGGCAAAGGAGTCAAAGATTATCTGGGTAGATGGGGAATGTGGAATTCGAATCACAAATAGATCAGCAATGATCTTATTGAATGGCAGAGCAAGCTCAAGGGGCCGAATGGCCTACTTCTGCCTGTCTTGTATGTTTGTTTTCCAGCTGCATTCTACACCCAGTTCAGGCCTGAGGTTGCACCAAAAACTTGGGTACATCAAAATTCATCATCATCATCATCCTCATTCTCTTAACCCTCACCCTCCAACTCAGGTGTTCAACTTTTTCACATCGTTTCCGTAACAGTTTTGTGTTTTTAACAGATGGTAATATGTGTGGAAGAATAATTTGTGCTAGAGGTTAAAAAGAACACCAGCAAAAATGCATCAATTGTATGTTGTCTTCGAAATTTCTAAAATTGTCTTTGAGCCAGAGAGAGGAAACTTATGATCTTGGCTCTTGGCTGAGCTGCTTTTGACAAGCATACTAATGCGAAAGAAATGGTCATTAGGTGACAAACTATTGCTGTAGTTTTTTTCTCCTGTTAATCGTTTTGGCTAAGTTTCTTTGAATTTTCTGTCAGGTTCCACCAGTTATTAAGCAGCCAAGTGCTGCTGCGATGCCTGTCGCCTGAGTCTTCATGCTCCATTGTTCAACTTGTTGTTCAGTTCCTGGCAAATCTTACAGATCATGTAGAATTGGCCTCGAAGTTCTGCTCGCAGTCAGGTGAGAAAAAATTATTTTGAACAAATTTATTTTTGCATTTCCTTTGATACAGGGTCAAATGTTATGTTAACAAACAAAATGCATGGGCATTTTGTGGAACAACCAAAAATGAGTAAAATGCTTCTACGTCAGCTATTTAAAAAAAAATGAAGGACAGGATGGTGTTTAAGAGTAATGAAATATACTTCCAAATGCTGTCATCTAATTTGGTCAGTGGAGTGTTTAGCAGTGGCACAAGTCGTAGAACTAAACTATTTTTAACTTTTAATATATAAAAAATAATGGTTTGCATAGCAAATGCCCAGCTTGAATATATTTGTTTTCCCTTATTTGCATGTGCACATTCTTTTTGAAGGCTATTTGTGTGAGAGGAGAGGTACTTCAATTTTGAACAATACCACCCCAAATAAAGACCAGTAAGAATGTGTAAAATGTATATCCGGTGTCAGTTGAAGAATACACACTTTTTAGGGACATCTGGCCTGAGTCCATGTTTGTTCAGCTGCCATTTATTTTGAGCAAGGGCTCCTTCCTGCTTTTACATACCAGTTTTGGTATCTCGACACAATTTATGAAATACCAGCCCTGGCTCGCTTCAAAGCATTCTTTCCCCCAGATATAAGTAAACATACACACACCCCTATTTTTAGCTGCTCAGAATTTGTTTAACAAGATACTTCCTGATATTTTAAAAAATTCTTAAAGCTGTAATACTGAATTGCCCTCAGTGTTGACCTCAATAACCTTGTCAGCCCTCAAGACAAGAACAATGAAACTGGATGCACTTTTTTTTACTCTTTAACACCGCTATGTAGCGTCTTGGATATTTCCTATGTTAAAGGTAATCCAAAGAGCAAGTTGTCATTGAAACTTCAACTAAAATCTGAATGTTAATAGAATTTATATATTGGGATGAATTTTTATCTTGATTTTTTCTTTGACATTAATTTTATAATTATGACAGCCATGAGGTATTCTTTTTGGCAATCAGTTATTAAGGACGTTAGTTGAAGATTTTTTTCATAGTTTAAATGACTGTTGAAGAGGGCATCAATATATAATACAATGAGTTATTTTGGGTGCTGGTTACTGGTTGCATTAGGTAATAGTGGAAGGGAGAGCTCTGGCTGAAATTAGGATCAGTCACAAATTAGGATCAGAACTGAAACATTTTAGTTCACATGGATCAATTGCACCCTGGTAGAGCATTTGCCAGTAAATCTCTCTAGGAAGCTGCTTTTTGTGTCTTTGTGAATTATTTGCTTCATTTTGTGTTCTTCCTGTGATTATCCCTAACTGAGAAGAACTGGAGATGGATTCCCAACTGCTGGGTGTACAATAAAGGTAACCCAGAAAAATAAGCTCCCAAAATGTCCTTTCTTGAGAGGAAATACCTGACTTGTGCAAAGTGTATCTGCAGGAAAGCATTGTTGACATCAGAGTCTCACAACACCAAGTTAAAGTCCAACAGGTTTATTTGGTAGCACGAGCTTTCGGAGCGCTGCTCCTTCATCAGGCTCCGGAAAGCATGAGCTCCGAAAGCTCGTGCTACCAAATAAACCTGTTGGACTTTAACCTGGTGTTGTGAGACTACTCACTGTGCCCATCTCAGTCCAACGCCGGCAACTCCACATCATGGAAATCAGAAAATAACTGTTAGAGTCCTTGAGTTTGTGACTCCATAGTGAATCAGGCTCCAGTATGCTGTTTTAATTGTAACTTGTTATAATTAAAGTCAAAGATCTACTCGGACTATTGCACAGTGCAGCTCACCATTGTAATCGTTTTGCTTGACCCAAAATATGCCAATCATTTGATTTGTGTTAAGACATGGAATTTTGCAGTTTTTTTGTTTTATTCTTTATACGACTGACTATAAGATAAAAACCATCCATAGGCTCTGAAACTCCATGGAGTGACAATCACACTGCATCTATTTTCTTACCTTGAAACCCAGCCATTCATTTCTCACCCAACCTTCTGACGCAGGCTGGGCAGAACTGTTTTGTCTAGTCAGTTCCCAAGGCCTTGTGTTGAGGGCTGGAGAGTTGGAGGTAAGGAAGCCATGTCCATTTTTATGGCAGTGGTTGCTGTAAAGCAGGTAAATTTAAGAATCCAGCCATGTTGAGAAGCTAGGAAGAAAATTTTGTAGGGTAAGCTGGTAGGATTGGGACCTGGGGTGGGGTTGAGCAGTGGGGGAATACCTTGTGGGGATCAGGGGGTGAGTGGGAGCCCTTTTAGGATCGGGGTAGTTGTTGGTGAGGCATAGTCGGAGAGTCCCATGTGCAAGTAATGTTGGATAATTCTAACAGGGAATTTCTGGGGTTGGTGGCAGGGGTGGATGGCATTCCCTGCCACATCTTTGAGTACTCCCCAGTTACAGTGCGCTGGAACTCGAAAGTTATGGGCCAATGTTTCATAATGTTGACTTTCTTGGTATTTATAAATTTAATAAAATTGTGTTCTTTTCTTCCAGCGTCCTGCCTGTTTCTTAACCTATACACATATACTTCCTCCAGACCTGACAGCAGTGCTGCAGATATTCTATGGTTCCAACTTGAACAAGAGGTAAATTCCAGAAATACTGTAATTATAAAATTATACTGCAAATTAGTCAGCACTTTTTTAGCGATTAGTAAATCATTGCCTCTCAGACCATTACAACTCGTTCACCTGAAGCGTTTGAATAGTTAAGGTTAAGGCAGCATAAATTGTGAAATTTTCATGCTCTTGAATTGAAAATAATACAAATTTGCAGCTTCTTGACATAGTTGTGATACAAACCCCTGGGTAGATGTGCAGATCACATTTAGAGTACTTGCATTTTTCTGTTTACTCCGAATAATTTTAGAGTCTTGTTCAAAATTTAATTTGGGTATTTGGAATCACATAAGGATCGTAGAATAAGTTGACAGTGAGCAGTTAGCTGTACATGGTTTTCATAGAATCTCTACAGTGGAGAAGGAGGCCATTTGGCCCATCAAGTCTGCACTGACTCTCCAAAAGAGCATCTTACCCAGGTCCAATCCCTGCTCTATCTCCATAACCACATGCATTTGCCATGGCCATTCCACCTAACCTGCCAATTTTTGGACTGTGGGGGGAAACCGGAGCACCCAGAGGAAACCCACGCAGACACGGGGAGAACATGCAAACTCCACACACAGTCGCTCGAGGCCAGAATTGAACCCGGGTCCCTGGTGCTGTGAGGCAGCAATGCTAACGACTGCTGCCAGTTAGGAAAATGGCAACTCGTTTGTATAGAAGAGAAAATATGTATTAACTATCAAAGAAAAATCATGTAGTTGGGAAAGAAACAATTTTCTTTTTTGTGATCTGTCCACATCACTAGGTCGTTCGATTCCTCACCAAATTTGGGTTGTCCCACTCTGGTGCCAGTGCTGTGTTGGTAGAATCAGACTGTCCGTGCAATACTGAGGTAACCAAAGAATTTATTGTGCAAAAAATTATATGAATGTTTGTTTATAATAGAGATTCTACATTTGTCTAGTTGGCCTTAAAAATTATTCAAAATCAAGAATTGATGATGCTGTTTGTTCAAAGTTGATTTAGGATATGGTATCAGTTTAGTGTCAGGACGAAGAAGCATCTGCTTAATTTAGACTTGTGTCACACATACACATTAATTGCCCAGTTTGACACTACAATTATGCAGTATCCAGTGTCAGGTGGGGGTGAGGCAATGGCCGAGCGGTATCTAATAACTCAATTAATGTTCTCTTCTAATGTTCCCGGGTTCAAATCTCACCATGGCAGGTGGTGGAATTTGAATTCGATAAAAATACCTGGAATTAAGAATCTACTGATGACCATAAAAACCATTATCAGTTGTCAGGAAAACCCATCTGGTTCACTAATGTCTTTGAGGGAAGGAAAATTTGCCGTCCTTACCTGGTCTGGCCTACATGTGACTCCAGAGCCACAGTAATTTGGTTGACCCTCAACTGCCATCAGGCAAATAGGGGTGGGCAATAAATGCTGGCCAACCAGCGAACCCATGTCCCACAAATGAATTTTTAAAAACCTCAGAATTTAGGCAACCATTGGATTGTCCCTATTGTGTCAGCGTGAAGGGACAGTATATTTAGGGGAGGCAATGGTGTAGCGGTATTGACACTGGACTAGTAATCCAGAGACTCAGAGCAAGATCTGGGGACCAAGGTTCGAATCCTGCCACAGTAGATGATGAAATTTAAATTCAATAAAAAGTCTGGAATTAAAAGTCTGATGATGGCCATGAAACCATTGTCCATTGTTGTAAAAAATCCATCTCGTTCATCAATGTCCTTTAGGAAGGAAATCTGCCATTCCTACCCAGTCTGGCCTACATGTGACTCCAGACCCACAGCAGTGTTGTTCTCTAAATTGCCCTCTGAACAGGCAATAAATGCTGCCCCAGCCAGCAATGCTCACATCCTGTAAAATGAATTTTTTAAAAATTCAGATGCTTCTAATGTGGTATAAGTATTACCTTAGAGTGTACTCCCATGTGGGCAAAACATAATTGAAGATTTTATTTTATTTTTAAGCCTGTTTTTAAAAAAAATTACCAGAAGATTCAAACAATGTTAGTTCCTCATGCAGTTAGGCACCTGGTGTCCAATGGGACATTTGTCATTTAGTTCTCAGAGCTGACAGTCATACAGACTTACTTGCTTCTGCACTTTTTCTATGCATTGCAACTTCACAGGCCAATATCTTGTTCTTGTGTCAGCTTTTAGTGGTTTCTCCTTCCAGAGAAATGTGACATTGACAGAAAAAAATTACATCGTCTAGACCATACTGGAGAATGTATGCTTTCAGAGCGAATATTTGCTAGAATATTCAGTTTGCAAGTTCCAGGAACTTGGAGGGTTTTTTGTAATGTCACATTCATTGAGGTTAAGCAAAAACTAACCATGATAAGTACTTTACATTTTTTATGCTATTTTTGTTGCAATGCAGGTCTTGAAGACTTTAATAGTCATGTTACATCGACAGTGGCTTACTGTTCGAATATCTCAACAAAATCTTTCTTCACTGGGTAATGAAGCTGTGGTGCAGTTCCTGAGAGAAACTGTCTTGCTGCTGCACTGCCTTTCACAGAGGGACAAAAATTTTACAGACCACTGTTTGGATGTGCTACACCTATATGATCAAGTTATGCATGGAATAAAAGCTATTTTTAAAAAAATACCAGATCTCGAAGAAAGTGAAGGTGAGAGGTTTGTTGTATATGTGTTAGGTTGATTTATTTGATTAATGGTGAGTCTAGGAACATTTCAGGAACAGAAAAATGTCAGTAGGCCATAATAAGCCCATCTGATGATCTTTCCAGTACTTCACCCAAATGTCCATTCTTCATAGCGCTTGACAGACAATTTTAAAGTGTATGCATCCTGTCCTAACTACTGTCCACATATGTGCACTTTCCAGAATAAATCATGCCATATCACTGAAGACCTAGGATGATTTTATTTTTCTTCCTGACCTGAATGCCAGTAGGTTCTGAAGGCAATTGTTATGAGCTATAACTAACTGGTATCAACTAATATAGCTCAGACTATATTTAACAAAGAGCCTTGTGTTTTGTAGGATTGTGTCTTCACAAATGCATCTGTCTGCACAACCATCATGGTGACATATTCCAATTATTTTACTGTTTTTTTTGATGTTCCTAAACTTCCCTCATTGCTTCTAGTCAGCTTATTTGTACTAAAAAAATTAATTTTACAATAATTATCCAATTACCTGCATCACACAGACTGCAGCAGTTCAAGAATGAAGCGAACTACACATTTTCGAGGGCAATTAATGCTCGCTTAGCCAGCGACACCCAGATATCTTGAATGAATATGAAATAGTCACATTCATCAGATTCAGTGCCCTTCAGGTAGTATACAAGGCACCTTTGGATATAGTACCACTGAAAACTAACCACAACAACCTATTTACGTCATTGAGTTTTGCCCAAGTCTCGATTCTCCCCCATTGGAGGAGTCTCGCTTGTCACGTGATGTTAATTGGTGCTTCCTCTTCGATAATTTTTCTTCATGCCTGGATTGCCTTTCATGCTTCAACATTCCTTTTTTTTTGTTTGTACGGAATTGATCAACAATTATGTTTTGCTTTCCTATTGCCTGTCCTTCCAACTTTGGTTATTCTTTTGTACTGCCTTGCTAATCTAATTCCCATTTCTCAAGTTGTTCAATTCTTTGTATTATCTTGCGCAGCTGGCATGTCATGATCAATATAACAGCTAATAACTTGGAACTTGTCTAGGCCAAGGATATAATTCTGTACTTGTCATTATGTCTTATCATTCATGATTTCCTTATCCTTTGATTGTTATCACTATCTGTTATTATCTTGGAACATGTACATGATATATTTTTGTGAAGTTCTTGTTTTTTTGTGCATTACAGAATGGGGCTTAATATGTACTTCCCAATTCTCATGAGCTAGAGAAGCAGATTCCTCTATTTTCTTTGTAGTAAATACTCTTAAATTTTCATAACTGAATTGCTACCAACCGTATTGATCCACAAACATCTATTAACATAACAAAATCAGTTCCCAGTACACCTCTCCTATCATTTGTTGGGATTATCACTGCAGAATTTATCTTGGATTCTATATCCTACTGTTACGATCCCAGTTGGTGTTGATACTGAATGGGAAGATCCCAGAATGGAACCATGGCTCAGTAGACTGTAACTTTTACCCTTTCTGTCAGAAATATGCATGAAGAGAGTCACAAGACTTCTTTACAAAATATAAAACATTTATTAAACATGAAATGATTGACAATAATGATAACACAATACTCCTTCATCCACCTATATCTTCACAAATGTACATAGATTTTATGGATAACACAAGTTACAAAATATATCTTATACTATAATGTTCTCCGCAAGTACACAGTTCCTATAAACCAACAGACCAACTGTGGTCAGACACACACCACTCTGCAACCAAGTGGCAAATACTATCCAATACAACTTCTGTGGATTTCTCCTCTAATCCGCCCAAGTGCTTATCACAGTGAGCCAGCTGGTCTCACTGGAACTCCAAATTCCACACAAGTGCTTCCAAACTCCACTCCTGACAAAACTTGCCTTAGATTCTTCTCCCAAACAATGCTTCACCACAGATCCACTTTCAACATTTCAATCTTTCTTTTCAGTATTACTGTGCCTTGAATTGCCGTGTGCATTCAAACTTCCACACCATAGAACATAGAACATTACAGTGCAGTACAGGCCCTTTCGCCCTCGATGTTGCGCCGACCAGTGAAACCAATCTAAAGCCCCTCTAATCTACACTATTCCAATATCATCCATATGTTTATCCAATAACCATTTGAATGCTCTTAATGTTGACGAGTCCACTACTGCTGCAGGCAGGGCATTCCACGCCCTTACTACTCTGAGTAAAGAACCTACCTCTAACATCTGTCCTATATCTATCACCCCTCAATTTAAAGCTATGTCCCCTTGTGTTAGCCATCATCATCCGATGAAAAAGGCTCTCACTATCCACCCTATCTAATCCTCTGATCATCTTGTAAGCCTCTATTAAGTCACCTCTTAACCTTCTTCTCTCTAACAAAAACAACCTCAAGCCCCTCAGCCTTTCCTCATAGGATTTTCCCACCATACCAGGCAACATCCTGGTAAATCTCCTCTGCACCCTTTCCAACACTTCCACATCCTTCCTATAATGCGGCGACCAGAACTGTACACAATACTCCAAGTGCGGCCACACCAGAGTTTTGTACAGTTGCAACATGACCTCCTGGCTCCGAAACTCAATCCCTCGACCAATAAAAGCTAACACACTGTACGCCTTCTTAACAACCCTATCAACCTGGGTGCCAACTTTCAGGGATCTATGCACATGGACACCCAGATCCCTCTGTTCATCCACACTACCATTAGCCCAGTACTCTGTATTCCTGTTACTCCTTCCAAAGTAATCACTTCGCACTTTTCCACATTAAACTCCATTTGCCACCTCTCAGCCCAGCTCTGCAGTTTATCTATGTCCCTCTGTAACCTGCCACTTCCCTCCGCACAGTCTACAACTCCACCGAGTTTAGTGTCATCCGCAAATTTACTAACCCATCCTTCTATGCCCTCATCCAGGTCATTAATAAAAATGACAAACAGCAGTGGCCCTAAAACAGATCCTTACGGTACACCACTAGTAACTGAACTCCAGGATGAAAATTTCCCATCAACCACCACCCTCTGTTTTCTTCCAGCTAGCCAATTCCTGATCCAAACCACTAAATCACCCTCAATCCCATGTGTCCGTATTTTTTGCAAAAGCTTACCATGGGGAACCTTATCAAATGCTTTGCTGAAATCCATATACACCACATCAACCGCTTTACCCTCATCCACCTCTTTGGTCACCTTCTCAAAGAACTCAATAAGGTTTGTGAGGCACGACCTACCCTTCACAAAACCGTGCTGACTATCCCTAATCAAATTATTCCTTTCCAGGTGATTATAAATCCTATCTCTTATAATCCTTTCCAATACTTTGCCCACAACAGACGTAAGGCTCACCGGTCTATAATTACCAGAGTTGTCCCTATTCCCCTTTTTGAACAAGGGGACAACATTTGCTATCCTCCAGTCTTCTGGCACTGTTCCAGTAGACAATGACGACCCAAAGGTCAAAGCCAATGGCTCTGCAATCTCCCCTCTAGCCTCCCAGAGAATCCTAGGATAAATCCCATCCGGCCCAGGGGACTTATCTATTTTTACCCTTTCCAGAATTGCTAACACCTCCTCCCTATGAACCTCAATCCCATCCAGTCCAACAGCCTGCATCTCAGTGCTCCCCTCGACACTGTCCCTCTCTCCAATGTGAATACTGATGAAAAATATTCATTTCGTGCCTCTCCTGTCTCTTCAGACTCCATGCACAACTTCCCACTCCTGTCCTTGACTGGCCCTAATCTTACCCGAGTCATTCTTTTACTCCTGACATACCTGTAGAAAGCTTTAGGGTTTTCCTTGATCCTACCTGCCAAAGACTTCTCATGTCCCCTCCTGGCTGCTCTCAACTCTTTCTTTAGGTCCTGCCTGGCTAACTTGTAACTTTCAAGCTCCTTAACTGAGCCTTCACGTCTCATCCTTACATAAGTCTCCTTCTTCCTCTTCACAAGAGATTCAACCTCCTTAGTAAACCACGGTTCCCTCACACGTCTGCTTCCTCCCTGCCTGACAGGTACATATTTATCAAGGACGCGTAGTAGCTGTTCCTTGAACAAGTTCCTCATTTCAATTGTGCCCATCCCCTGCAGTTTCCTTCCCCAACCTATGCCAGCTAAATCTCGCCTAATCGCATCATAATTTCCTTTCCCCCAGCTATAACTCTTGCCCTTTGGTATATACCTTTTCTTTTCCATAGCTAAGGTAAATGTAATCGAATTGTGGTCACTGTCACCAAAGTGCTCACCTACCTCCAAATCTAACACCTGGCCTGGTTCATTACCCAGTACCAAATCCAATGTGGCCTCGCCTCTTGTTGGTCTATCTACATACTGTGTCAGGAAGCCTTCCTGCACACATTGGACAAAAACCGACCCCTCTAAAGTACTCGAACTATAGCTTTTCCAGTCAATATTTGTAAAGTTAAAGTCCCCCAGTACAACTACCCTGTTACTTTCGCTCCTATCCAGAATCATCTTTGCAATCTTTTCCTCTACATCTCTGGAACTTTTTGGAGGTCTATAAAAAACTCCCAACAGGGTGACCTCTCCTTTCCTGTTTCTAACCTCAGCCCAAACTACCTCAGTAGACGAGTCGTCATCAAAAGTCCTTTCTGCCACCGTAATACTGTCCTTGACTAACAATGCCACACCTCCCCCTCTTTTACCACCTTCCCTGCACTTACTGAAACATCCAAACCCTGGAACCTGCAACAACCATTCCTGTCCCTGCTCTATCCATGTCTCCGAGATGGCCACAACATCGAAATCCCAGGTACCAACCTATGCTGCAAGTTCACCCACCTTATTCCGGATGCTCCTGGCGTTGAAGTATACACACTTCAAACCACCTTCCTGCCTGCCAGTACACTCCTGCGACCCTGAAACCTCATCCATGACCTCACTACTCTCAACCTCCTGCACACCGGAGCTACAATTCAGGTACCCACCCCCCTGCTGAATTAGTTTAAATCCTCCTGAAGAGCATTAGCAAATTTCCGCCCCCCCCCCCCCCCCCCCCCCCAAGATATTGGTGCTCTCAGGTGCTCAGCCACACCTGCATCAGAAGCTGTACTAAGGTAACCGACTTCAGGGTTACTTCAAATGTCTGGCTTCTCACTTGTCAACTTCACCAGGGCTGCACCTTTTAGTTTGTGTCTTTAACTGGGAACAGTTGTCTCTTGTGCTAACTTTATTGAACAGTTCCTTGTTCATATTCCAGTTCCGTTTGTTCCTTTGACTTCAATCTTCCTGGGACTTCTCTTTTCATTTCCTCGTGTCTAGAACTATCTGTTCTTTAGCTTCTGGGATTTGCTTTCTTCCCATTACTCCATTGTTCTTCTCTGCTTTAGCTCCTGGCAGTTCCTGTGAAAGATGTTTCCTCTCCAGCAACCTAGTTCCAACTGCCTTGGGTCCAGCTTAAACTAAACTCAAAATGTCTTTCCAACATAAAGTGGCCCCCTGGTTGCTAAGCAACAGTCTCATCTTTCTTTAAGCTCTGTTTGCTTTCACGCCGTAATCCCTCTAATCACAATGCAGGCAGTTTGAAATTAAACCAAAATCCCCATACACGCAATCACCTTTGTTTAATATGAGTCTAACTGAAGTTTCAACCTTTTCTTACACAGAAACACAATTAAATTCACCCAAAGCTATACCTTGTTTCTAATACACAAAAATACAATAGAGATTATTTACAACTAGCTCTGTTTCCTGACACTAGAATGACAGTTGAACTGAACTTAACAGACAGCTTATCATGGTTTGCAGTATCATAACCAACTGAAAGCATGCCCCTTTCTCCAGTCACAGTGTGATGCTTAAGATATGGCGTATGAATGGTGTACACTGTTGGCCGTGTATCTGCAATAGTCTACTCGCTCCTGGTAATGATCACCTTTGCGCTACTGCCCATTTTCCAATCTCATTTCCTGCCCATAATTCTTGAATATATCGTCACCTCACAAATCCATGTCCCTCCAACCTGTTTTCTTCCTTGTCACGGTACCAAAACTTTATTTGTCACAGTTATATAGGATGTCATTTGTGGTTGTGACTATCACTTCTTGTCTTTCTTGACTTGTCTGCTGCCTTTGACAGGGTTACCCACAGCATAGTTCCCTAAAGCCCTGCCAGAGTCCCTCAGTTGGATGGGGCTGCACTTACCTGGTTCCATGTCAATTTGTAGTCAGGGTATCCCTTGCAACCGCTTCTCATCCTGCTCCTATTCCATTAATTCTGGTGGACCCCAACTCCAAGGATCTATCCTTTGCCCCTCGTATTTTTCAACTTAGACGCTGCCCCTTGGCAACACCATCTGAAAGCACAGCATTAATTTCCACACGTATACTGAGAGACTAAGTCGGTTAGGATTATGTTCATTTGGAGTTTAAAAGAATTAGAGGGGATCTCATAGAAACCCATAAAATTCTAACAGGGTGGATTCAGAAAGAATATTCCCAATGGTGGGGGAGTCCAGAACTAGGGGTCATAGTTTGAGGATAAAACTTTTTAGAACTGAGGTGAGAGAAATTTCTTCTCCGAGAGAGTAGTGAACGTGTGGAATTCATTACCACAGGAAGTAGTTGAGGCTAAAATGTGGTTTGATTTCAAGAAGAAATTAAATATAGCTCTTGAAGATCAAGGGATATGGGGGGGAAGGGGAGATCAGGATATTGAATTCAATGATCTGCCATGATAATGAATGGCAGGGTAGGCTCGAAGGACTGAATGGCCTACACCTTCTAGTTTCTATGTTTCTATGACATCCAGCTCCACTGTACCAACATCTCTCTTGAATCATTTCTTGTTATTAAATTATCAGACTGATTGTCTGACATCGAGTCCTAATGAGTCAAAATTGCCTTCAGTTAAGTATCGGGAAGATTGAAGCCATTGTCTTTTTTAAACTTGAATCACTGCAGTAGCAGTTTGACCCTGAGCCACTGGTTTGTTTGGCCATGTCAGAGGGCTGCTGAGAGTTAACCATGTTGTTGAGAGACTGGAGTCATTCATTTAGGCCAAGTTGGGTAAACTTGGTAGATTTCCTGCCACAAAGAACATTAAATAATTAGTTGTGTTTTCACAATAATCCAATAACTTTGTAGCACCCATTGCCAGCTTTTGTCAAAAAGTGAATTCAAATTCTGAAACAGCCAATGTAAGACTTGTGCTTTCATCCAAGCCTGTTAATCAGTAGTCCAGTAACATAATCACTACAATACAGTACCTGAGTGTTGCATATAAACAGAATAAATGACATAAAATTGTTAGGAAACACCTGAGGTTTTGTTCACATGAACAGAGTTGTGATTAATCTTTATGTTGCTTCTTTACTTGGCTGCTTCAGAAACTGTTTCATCAACTATTGCCTAGAATCAAAGTTGGCTGTCACCAAAATCACTCATTCTATTTTTAGACAACTGCAGAACTGATCAAAACTCCTACATTTCTTATGTTCAGGTGAAACACTTTTTTAAAAAAATGAGAAGTCTTGCTTGACAAAACATACACTATCTTATTTATGCTAAATCTTATTTCAGAACTAGCTTTGGAAGAGCTTTGTTCCAACGAGCCAGAAATTGAATATCAGGAACTAGAAACCGACGGAACTTGAAGCATCATACTCAGGATTGAAGAAAACTTCATCAATTTCATGTATTTGTGCAAAACATTGATGTCTACATACTCAAATACACCCATTCATAGTCTCATTTAAACTCAGCTGATAGTTTTCAGTTATTTTCACTGCAAAATTAAATGTCAGGAAAATCATAATGAATTGGTTTTAAAGGACTAGTTTGGAGGGTTTCATTTATGAAACAGATGCAACTATCTATGTGCCTTTCAGCAGTTGAAGCAGAATGTAATATTTAGTGGTTAGTAACTGCCGCCATGTATTTCACAGATATCACTGTCTCATTAAATGTCATCTTTTACTGTTTTAAAATGAGAATAAATAACATTTTATACACTTGCCTTACAGTAGAGTTTATTGTTTATTAACAGTGGGCTATGAAACCCAAAAGTACAGCAAGAGAAATACCTTAAAGTATGACTGTCAGAGGGTTTATTTTTTGGTAAACTGCTGAATCTCGGCTGGATATCTGTTTTATATGCATTTTTTAAACGTTGTTTAAAAATTCGCACAAGTATGCATTTTTGTTTGAGTTAATTTCAGGGAAACAGGTATTGGAGTGCAATATTTTCAGATTCCAGGATGCAATGTGCTGCAGGCTGGGTTTGGTATAACAAAAATGGCAAATGTTCAAAGTATTCAAAGCAGGCAGCATCTGTGGTGAAAGAAAATGTCATTATTTCAAGCTCTGGGCAGAAGTGAAACATGAACAGTTATTGCCTGATCTGTGCGTTTCCAGCATTTTCTGTTTTTCTTTCAGACTTGCAGCATCTGTGGTTTTTGTGTATCTGTGTCTTGAATGAGTGTGGCAGGTTATAATTTCATCAGCCAATGGCTTGGGTGACCAGTCCAAAGAAGTTTGAAGATGAAATATTGTCGATTGAATGTCCATTCGTGTGGAATAAAAATGCTTAATTTGTAAATCTGTTCAGATTGATAACTGTATTAATGTTTTTGTGCTAAACAAATGTTAGCGATCACTGCAACTTCAGAGATATATATTATTTTCTGAACTATTTGTACAGTTTTCTTTACAATAAATGTAAAATTCTAAACATTTTATTATTGTTTTGAATTTGTCATTTAGTATACATTTACACAGTCCTTTAATAAATGCAAGAAAAAATATTGTATCTTATCACAAAGTTTTTTATTTTGAATTTTTTAGCCAGGGTTATCTTATGGAGTAGAGCAAATTAAAAAGGAAACGTAGAGGTTACAAAGTATTGCAAAATAAGCATATTTCAATAACAGGAAAAATGATTGTGTAATTTTTAAACTATGTTTGAGTATCATAAATTCGATAACATAATTTTAATTACTTTGGTTGACTGTTGACTGGGCTGGCTCTGAAAAAGCTATCAAGCAGTCCCACTCCCTTCATCGTCCCCCATTGTCATGATTTTATTTTTCCTTTTCAAGTATTTATCCACTCCCTGAAATTTCTCCACATCCTTCTCCGACAGTACATTCCAGATCATTGTAACTTGCTGTGTTTTTTTAAAAAATCTTCTCCTTTGCATCTTTTGGTAATTATCTTAAATCTATGTTCCCTAGATACCGGCCCTCCTCCAAGTGTGAGGTTCTGGATAATGATATTTTTGAGTCTTGATGGCAGCCACAATAATGAGTTATTTCAGCATTCAGTCTTGTATCCAATAAAGATGTGTAATCAAGCAAAATGGACTTAGACTGCACAGCACGATCTAAAGTTAGATATTGATGGAAAATCATAAATATTAGCAAAACAATTGCTACAAATATAAAACTGATACAGTAGCCTATTTTGAATATATAAACTGCCCAGATTAATCATCAAAGAGTTGGATGTGATTTAGCCACCTCTGAATTGATATTTATGTTTTCTTTCAATCAAGAATCCTGTTTTGGCAGACTTGAAGTCATGTAAAAATGAATGGCAATTTAATGGTACGGTTTGCAAAACTAAACTGGATTTTTGAAGAAGATTTAAATTGTCACTATTTCAGCCTGTTCTTGCCTCACAGAACTGATTTCTTCCTACCGTAGCTTTTCTTTTTTCTCCACACTTATCCAATCTCTTTCCAGCTACATGTGCGAGTCTTCTGATGCCTTTTGTCAATTTGAGAGTTTCTGGTTTCTTGTCCCTTACTGGCTCCTTTTCACCATGAACATTCAATCCCTCAACACCTCCATCTCCAACCAGGACATCCTGAGGGCTCTCTGCTCCTTCCTTGATTTGAGGCCCAACCCCTTTAAATAATGCCATTGGATGTATTGTGTTTTCACTAAATCACAGGAACCGGCCTTGTTTTAATGCTTCCTTCAAAGGGCATCATCTTTGACAATGAAGCACTCGCTCAGTAGTGCGCTGAATTACGGACAGAAGTCCAGGCGAGGAAACTGGATACATACACAGTGTACGTTTGCTTCAGATCAGCCTGAATGTCAAATTGGTTTGGTAATTTATTTTACCTTGATTGACTCACAAATAATATTTTGCAGTTTCGTGATTGCTTTATTGTTTTCATATCAAACTCAATCTGACCTTTCATGTGGCAGACTGCTGGAGAATGCAATCTATCCATTACTTCACGATAAACAAAAACTTAACTGTGGGAAGAGCATTTCAATAAATGTTTAAAAAGGAATTATTGATTTATCCAAGTCTTTAGACATGGAAGAGCAAGAAAAATAAAGATTCTTAAGATGAAATGTCATAAGGATGTAATGAAGATTACTGAAAAGCAGCTGCGTAATAAGATTGGGTGCTTGCATTAAACCAAGCTTCAGGAGTATTTGCAAACTATTTGATAATTGTCAATTCAAACTAGTTGCGTTACCATGTGCCGTGAAGGCCGCCTTGGTGTCGCAAGACAACGCAGAATCGCTGAGCAGAAACTGATAGCCAAGTTCCGCACACATGAGGACGGCCTCAACTGCGACCTTGGGTTCATGTCACACTATCTGTAACCCCCACGACAAGCCTGGGCTTGCAAAATCTCACTAACTGTCCTGGCTGGAGACAATTCACACCTCTAACCTGTGCTTAAACCTCTCTCCACTTGCATTGCCTGCACCTGTAAAGACTTGATTACCTGTTAAGACTCGCATTCCAATTGTTATCTTGTAATTGAGTTTGTGTCTATATATGCCCTGTTTGTAAACCGAACTCTTCACTCACCTGATGAAGGGGCAACGCTCCGAAAACTTGTGCTACCAAATAAACCTGTTAGACTTTAACCTGGTGTTGTGAGACTACTTACTGTTCATTATGCACATTATTCGGATCAGTTATCAGTAGAGGATTATAAACTCTGCAAGAAGGGATCACTAGGATAATCGTTCAAGGCACTATAGAAAAGCAAGTTGTTGCTGCAACGTTGTGGTGCGCAATCTAATTGAGAGTTTCATATTATAAACTAACAGCAATCTTCCTAATGGCTAATAAATGAAATTTGAACTGTGAAGTTATTCACAATTCACTTGTGTGTTACAAATTGCTTCTATTTATAGTCATTGTAATAAGAGTTCCATTGTTACTTTCAGATTCACTTTTCAAGCAATGCTGAGGAAAGGTTTATAAAATACTGAGAATTTTTTTTTTAATACTGAGAAATTCTATAAACAATATGGTAAACATTTACTTGTCTTTTAAAGTTTTTATTTTGTACAATTGGTTAGGTTGAGTTTCGGTTACTTCTCCTTTGTGCTCCTAAGTGCTTTTCAATTTCAGCGCCACCTTGGAAGGCATCTTATCAAAGATGACCTCCATGCTTATAGATGACATACTTTTCCATAAAAGGTAATAGCAACCTATGTACAGAAATAGTTGCTTGTGACACAGCACAGGCTAAATATTGTAACCTAATTCAGGCTCTTTGTCTTGGAGGTGAAGACAAAGTAGATGTTGAACATTTTGCTTTGCAGCTTCAATAGCTTTTCTGTCCTAGGATTATAATTAGTGAAATAATTTCTTTATTATGAATTAGGATCCGTACAAATTATGAATAGGCCACATATTTAGCTCTACTACGTTATAATCATAAATGATCTTTGCAATAGTTCCTATTCATAATTACACTCTGTTAAGTTATTTTTTGATCTTGGGGCCTGCTTGGGTATCATTGGATCTTGACAAAGAACAATATTCATATGCTTGTTCCTGGTTTGCTGACATGGGTTTCTTATTAAAACTGATAAATTCATTTATAACTAAAACTTAATCTGATAGATGTTGGGAAGATGTTCATTACATACGTTTATATTTGCGTAAAGCATACAGTATATTTGTTTTGACAAATTGCATATTGTTCCAGCCATTGATCTTCCAAAGTTGCATTTTTAGAACAGATGTGTAAATGGCATCTCACTTTCAACATGGCTAAATATCCATGGTGCACTTGATGCGACCATATAAGTTTTGTACAATAAGAATCTATTGGGGTAAAAGCACAAAGTGATCCAGGGGAACAGATTCATGAATCATAAAATGTAGCATGCAAGTTAGCAAGGCCTTACAAATGCAAAGCACTGGTTCATTGTTAGTGGATTAGAAATCAAAAGCAGGGACTGTATTTTAAACTTGTACCTTGGTTAGACCATACTTAGAATATGGTGCACAATTCTGGTCTCTCAAACTATACTAGACTGAAGAAAATTCAAAACTATGATTTTAGTTGATACCAGAACTGTCATAATACAACTTGGGAAAGTGCTCTTTACTCTAGCAAACAGAAGATTAAGAGGTAACCTGATATGAGTTTTAGAAGGTTAAATGTAGAGATATTTCTGTTTATAGGGAGTCTGAAGTTAGGGAGCAGATGAATTGTATTTATGTATTTAATGAAAACTAGATAAGCTCATGAGGGAGAATAGAAGGATATTTTAATAGTGTTAGAGGAAATAAGGTGAGTGGAGGCTCGTGAGGAGGATAAACTCTGGCACAGACCAGTTAGGCTAACTGGCCTGTTCTGTGTGCCAGCATTTAAATTAAATTACGTGAGAATATGTGACCTCTGCATATGCTTTGTCTGCCAAAAAAAATCCTCAAGAGTGTGGGAAATGTGATTTTGATGTACACTGACGATGTGCTGCCAACAAAAAGGAGTTTGCAAGCTGGAAGCTATAAACGGAACTGGACCAAGACCAGATGATTACCCTCCTTAGATTGAACTTGCGTATTATGCAGTGCAATGACATCTATTTCAAATGGCCTACAAACATTCAGCCCTCAACAGGAAACTATTTTATAGTCCTGTAAATGGGTGATTGCTCAGAAGTTAGTTTGTGGAAGATTGTAGCTTTTACTTGTTCCGATAATGAACCTGTAGATCAGTAGTTTTCGATCTTTTTTTTGTTTAAGATATTGTAAAATTCTGTGGAAGCCCCGACCCTCTCTCCCTCCTCCTTTTCCAGTGTTAAATGAAAACAAAGTAAAATACTATTGATTGAACTAATGAAAATGCAACTATTTTAATTATTTTTCATTAAATGTAAGAACAATTGGCACAAAATTCAAATGACCTGAACACTGCACGGTACCCTTTTGGGTTGCTTGTGGGATGCTTGCAGAACCCTTGTGTTCTGGTGAACCCTGGTTGAAAAATATGGCAGTAGATAAATGCATAAAATTGGATACAAGCTGTATTGCTTATTATCTGTTTCTATTTTGTACAAAACGTAGCAATTCAATTGTTTACTTGTGGTACTGGCAAATAAGTCATTCAACTTTTTAACTCTCCAAAGATTAAGAGAATGGTTGTAAGTCTGCAGTAAAACAATATCCCTCTCGCAACAGCTGTGCAGTTGAACCCTATCCTTCCTGCCTAACAAAGGCTGATATGCATACCCCAACAATGGCTTACCACACTTCAATTACTTGATGAGCTATATCAGGATAAGATTTTTCCGAAGTACAGCCGAAACATATGTGAAGAAGCTTAATCTCTTCCAATTAAAACATCTTTATTTTCCGGCAAACATTTCCATAAGTTTAAAACAAAATGATTTTTACAGATTTATTACTTCTATTATTCAAACTTAAACAAGGTCTAATTTGTTTTACTTGTCATTAACACCTTAAAACAATGAAAAAAGCATGCAATGGGTTTATTTCCAAAAATAATTACATTTAAAATGTATAAATAGATTTCCAGATTATTGTATCACAAATATTGTTTGCTCTCTTGTATGTTTACTTTTCCAGGACTAATTGCCATTCTTTGCTTCCTCCCCCAACTTAACCTCCCCACCTCCAGTTCTGTTTCTGCTGTCTCTTCTGACTTTGCTGATTCCTTGCATGTGTTACTTCAGCCATGTGTCACTCCTTGTGTGAGTATAGATGGCATATCAAAAGGCTATTCAACTATGCCCCAATCACCTCTATTATTCTGCAGACTCACATTTGCTCTAGGCCTCATGATTCTCATTCCTGTGTTCATGACCTCTCCTTCATAATCACTGTGACTATTCCTGGACCTAGCCCCAAAATATTGTTGCTGCTGCTACACTAATGCTGATGCGCTCATGGCCACCCTTTTCTTTGCCTGGTCTCAGCAATTTTCAATTCATTGAAGAAGCTCGCCTCCTATTCAAAGCTTTCTTACATTGCGGACAAGTTGCTAAGATGAAAACAAATAGGATAAGAAGCATTAATTTGACATTCTGATAGCCACATAGTCCTAAAGGAAGACAACATGGGTAGAGTGCTGGGAAGTGCTTGAAACGTCAAGCAGTGCTGACATTTGACAGAGGGCGGGGTGTAACTTTTGACAGAATCATTTAATTTGCCCCAATACTTGCATCCCAAATGCTAGAAAGTCCCCAGGATATGATTAGCCCTAATTCAGGAATCTAAGAATTAGTTTGGAGTAATTTAGCGATTGATCTGTCTCACCTACTTCTGCAACAATATTTATTTTTCAGACTTTGCTTGTGCCTTAACTCGATCGAATAGCTAAACTTTACAGGTCAGAAAGGTCCAGGTTCGACTGTCGGTTAACTAATCTCAAAAACAAGCAATAGGAATACTACAAGTGGCCCCAACATCCTGGTTAGTGAAGAGGAAATCAATCCAAGATTCTTACTCCTGTTTGCTGTCCAGTGACTTCTGCTATAGATGTTGGGCACAAACTTTGGCTGGGTTGCAATCCTACATAAATAATTGGAACTTGATGGTGTCTGGAGATCAAAGAACCTTAGTAAAGATGAAAGGATGGGTAAAAATTGTCATCATAAAGCTGGAAAACAATCAATTTTCTGGAATTTAGTTGATAGCAATTACATGGCTGTTTTATCTGATACAAATTGTACAGTTTGTGCAATATATACAGACTTTTATTCAGATGCAATTTACAGTTTGTTTTGATTTTACCTTATTGATGTAGAATAAAATTTATTACTGAGAGGTTTTTTTTGGGATACATGGGTACTAAGTGACCCCACTTGTTAGAGAAGCATTTGATCTGTTTTAGAATATGGGGTTTTAAGTTTTCCTGTATGATTTCCTTTGCAGTCTGAAAGTTGGGCAATCCGAGGCTGTTTTATTGATCCTACTAATATTCCTTTCTGCACTTTTATTTAATGTTGGAACTGAATTGACATCACTGTACTATGACAAGCTCCTCTCTTATGCTGAAATAGAATATGTAATATGTTTTATTTTAATCTATATTAAAGATTTTGTGGCTGTGAGATCAGAAAACTAAAGACCATTGTCCTCCCTCATCAATTCTACCCCAAAACTTTGACCAATGAAAGCCCAGAAATCTATGTGGATTAAACCAGTCACTTTACACAACCAATCTGCAGTGCTTTTGAATGATCATTTCATTGAATTCTTGTTGGTTCATATGTTCAGATGCTGCAATTACAGAAAAGGAATCAGTCAGTGCTGTAAGCTCGGAAGTTATTATGAGGAGAGTTACTTTATCGAGCTCTTACCTAATGCAACATTGGTTAAAATTTTATTGACCTTAAGCAGCTGTCATAATTTCCTTATTTTAAAAGGTTACAGTAAATATCCAATTGTATACAGTCATGAAAAAATCCGTAAGTATTTGAATGACACAGGAAATCTTGGACTTGAGAGTAGTTTCAATCAGTTGTTCCTAGTTTGATTATTCGTACTAGTTGGCAGCAGACTAATGAAGGGTCACAACAAAGTAAGTAACTGGACTCTGATATCAGTCTCATAACGTTTACTCAACACCTTTCATGAATTCCAGGAATTCTGTAACAGAACAGATGACGTATTAAAGTAAATTGTATTAAATAATAAATATTACACAACATTAAAATGTGAGTTTTCATCAAGATATTGAAAATACACTTCAGTTGAGGAAAGCACCCCTAAGGGCGGCACGGTGGCACAGTGGTTAGCACTGCTGCCTCACAGCACCAGGGACCCGGGTTCGATTCCTGGATTGGGTCACTGTCTGTGTGGAGTTTGCACGTTCTCCCCGTGTGTGCGTGGGTTTCCTCTGGGTGCTCTGGTTTCCTCCCACAGTCTGAAAGACGTGCTGGTTAGGTGCATTGACCCGAACAGGCGCCGGGCTGTGACGACTAGGGGAATTTCACGGTAACTTCATTGCAGTGTTAATGTAAGCCTTACTTGTGACTAATAAATAAACTTTTTAACTTTAACTTTTAATGGTGCACTTAATTACTGAAAACAATTTGGGATGCCAGAAATTTGAACTCAGGCTTGTTGCTCCCATCAGTATACTCAGTGCTGTTGTTTTGCTGAGCTTGAGACTCAGATTTATGTACCTGTCAGAGACAGCTGATTTGGCTGCAACCTTCTGTTGCTACGTCTGTAATGTTAGTGCCAGCTTATCCACAATGAGAACTCTACTTACTGTTTCCAACAGCCCTTTGCCACTCACCTTCCGAGAAGAGCAGTCACTGGTAGGTCACTGGACACCTGAGAAGTATGTGCTTGGCCCCCTTGCAAGGTAAGAAGTCTCACAACACCAGGTTAAAGTCCAACAGGTTTATTTAGAATCACGAGCTTTTGGAATGCTGCTCCTTCATCAAGTGAGTCACCTGATGAAGGAGCAGTGCTCCAAAAGCTCTTGATTCCAAATAAACCTGTTGGACTTTAATCTGGTGTTGTGAGACTTCTTACTGAGCCCACCCCAGTCCAATGCTGACATTTCCACATCATGGCCTTCCAAGGTGGCAGCGTGTATAAGACACTCCTTATGAGCGTCATGGTGAGCAGTAAAACTTACCAAAAAATGTGTGGGTGCATTGCTATCATCTCTTGAACCACAGCATGGACACACAGTACCCATCAGCAGTAGTTCTAGGAGATGTGGATCTTGCCTCCTTTTAATCCAATTGTGATAGTTGATGAATGTTGGCTATAAGAGTGTCCTCTCATACCTGCTGTCTAGGTAACACTTTCCAGCAGCTGTCATCCAAAGTTATCGGTTACACAATTAACATTTGGCTTTATTTTTCTGGATGGACCTCTGCAGGACAGTTTGCAACATGCAAGCTACCTAAATGTTCTAAACAATGAAATCCAATATTATGTGCCAGGCTAACTTGTCAATACTTTTAATCCAAGATGGCTTTGATAAAGGCATGGTGTGCACTGGCTTGAACACTGTGGAGGGGTATCAAGATTGTGATAGACCACTGTAGGCACAGTAATTTTATTCATTCATGGGACATGGGTGTCACTGGTTGGCTAGCATTTATTGCCCTGGGAGGGCAGTTGAGAATCAATTACATTGCTGTGGCTCTGGAGTCACATGTAGACCAGACCAGGTAAGGATGGCAGATTTCCTTCCTTAAAGGGCTGATTTCAAGCAATGGGTCTGGTAATTCTCAATTCTAAAACCTACAGAACCAATCACAATCCACATCTATAATATGACAGCATATATCAGGTAGTTAGTCCAATGTGAAGGTCAAAGAAAGAAGTGCAATTGACTTATTAATCAGTTATAATGTTGATGAGAGATGACTGTATTTCAAATTTGTACAAAAGGGGGTTGAGTCGAGAGTGACGGAGAAGCAGGAGGGATGTTGTTACAGGCAGAGTGAGAAACGAAAGATGGAGCCTATGGAACTAAATTTAGAAATTGATTAAGAAATAAACAGAATAGTGGGATGATTGAAGATTAGCATGAGAAGGAGACAGAAAGAAAGAAAGGGTCAATAGATTGGACATAGATGGGACAGGGTGATAATGTGGAAGAGATTAATGGGAGAATAATAAGTAGACAAGAGAAGTGAGGAGGATTGTATTTTAACAGGGCATTGGTTTTGGGATTACATGAAAAACAAAGAGAAAACGGTCTAAAATGAGGACATCATTGCATTGCATGTGCCTACACTAGAGAGAAATAAGACAGCATAAATATCATAGGGTCTAATTAAATATCATGCAAGGCTGAGGTTCAGTACTGCTCCTTAATGTATTCTAATTTAACCATTGTTTGCATTTGCTAGAAAATCAGAGCCATGAGTGTCTCAGGATGCTGTGAGGGAAGACAAATGAGAACCAGAGAAATGGATTATGCTGCCACTTTGAAATGCTCAGAAGTAATATTTTTGAAAACTACTGTCTTCCCAATGACTTGGGGAATTTGTTTAAGAATTGCTAAATCAACAAAAGACTCCGGCTACAAAGCATATTCAGTGATTATGTAACTTACCATCATAATCGATCTTCCCATCACTATTTCTGTCACCATCTCGCATAAGCTCTTCAATGTCATCATCGGTGATACATTCACCTGTTTCTTCCAGCATTGTTCTTAATTCATTGAGGTCAATATAACCGTCAGCATTTCTGTTAACACAACAGGGAGTATAAGTTAAAATGGTGACACTGATGGATTGATAAAGCATCGTGCTTTGGAAATAAGATTTCCAAATTTAATGAAACTTGTTCCACCATATAATTTTATATTAATCCTGCCAAGTTTTCCAGCACTGTTACTTCTCAAATCAGTAAAATAATTATAGTCTGCAATGTTAGCCTTCACCATCAATAAGGAAATTAAAACTTCTACGAAATCAATTTGAGCCTCTTTCATTGCATATCCTTTTGTCACTTCCAACATTTTATAAAGGGATAGAATATTTAAATTCCATTTCCTTTGATTAAATTCCTGAGCTGAGTATTAATCACATACTTATTTTACTCATCAAGCTGTGAAATAGACACAATGACAATATCCAGGTCATCATATTTATTGCCTCCATGGAGGATGTTGTGGATTAATGTTGAATTTGTTACAAATATGTTTAATAGATTTAATAGGCTTATTCAAAATCATGAAGGGCTTCAATGGAGTAAAATAAGGATAAAATGCAGTGGCAGAAAGGTCAGTAATTAAGGGACACAGATTTAAGGCAATTAGCAAAGGGATGATTTTTTATGCAGTAAGTTATGATCAAGAATGCATTAACTGAAAGAATGGTCGATGCAGATTTAGTAATAACTTTCAAAACAAAATTGAATAAATATCTGAAATGGGAAATTTGCTAGGCTATGGGGAAAGGGCAAGAGACTGGAACTAATTAAACAGTTCTTTCAAAGAGCTGGCACAAACATAAGGGGCTGAATGACCTTCTGTGCTGTATCATTCTGTGGTTTTATGAATCAAATATAATGTGGAAAACATATTGTGAGCCTATACTGCAAATTGGAAACTCAGCATGCCAGGGGGCAAGAAAGGAAATGGTGGTCTCCACCATTGGCAATCATTATTTACATAATTACAATGACATTGCTGTCTCCTGTGGCTTGGAGAAAAATCTTCTCATGATGGTTTTCTGGATTGCCTCATTTAACTCACAGCAAATTAGACTGCTGGCAATAGTAACACTTTAGAAGTAAATACAGAAATGTTGTTAAAGCATTATTCCATATTTATTCTTGGAATTGATGAGAAGATTTCACCAATCGCTATTTGGCAAGACTCTGAAGACATCTTTTAGCAATGGGTTCATGCAGAATGTACTTCCTCACAATTACTGGTTGAATTTATGGTCCATTCATGTCTAACATTTTATATCACATTCCAGATTGAATATTCCAGCATTTGGAGCATTCCCCATTGCTGATTCCTTCTTTCTAACAGATAGGTTTTAATATTTTGGCACCAACCATTCATTAAACTTGCACTTGCCCAGGTTTTAAATGGGCTTTCACGCTGGGTATTCCATTTACCCCCTGTTGAGGGTCTCTCCAGAGTATCTGGAGCCTGTGTGAACAGGAGAAGCAACTATGCAACTTCTTAACTAATCAGATTGAAAAATCACTAATGAAGAGGAGAGTGTCAGACGATGAATTATCAGTTAGACTATCTAATTCAACATCAAATCAGATATAGAAAACAAAGTAAAGGGGCAAATCAACATTCTATTGAGAAAGGGGGAGTTAAAACAACGAAGAAAAAGTTAAAAATAATTATTTTTTACAAATTCCATCACTAATTAAAATCTGAAGGAATGAAAGTATACACTTATAAAATGTAATTTTCAGTGCCAGAGAAATTGGTTGGAAGTAATTCAGACTTGCTACCCAGTTCAAAATTTAGTTACACTGGAATGGACAAGGGGTACGTTTAAAGCAAGTATAGTGTGGATAAGTACAGAAAATTCATGCCGTTTCACCTATTGGAATGGTGAATCTCTCAGTGATGTTCTAATCATGTGCAGTTTCTAGAGGAGTAGTTCATCTTCAACTTTTGATTTATACATTTAACTGCCCATGTGCTGTTACCTGAAGTTCTTGTCTTATTTACATGTTAATAACCAATGAGCTATGTTAAATTCACTGCTATTTCTATTGCAAAAAAGGGCCTGTCTGTTGTTTAAAATTCAGAACACTAAGATCCACCAATTTACTTTCTGCTGACATATAAGTTGATGCAAATGAATCTGGTGACAAGGTTGATAACTGTATATTAGTTGGGTTATTGTATGTAGATGTATAGGAATGCATATGTAAGTTATAAGTGCATTTTAAACAATATACACTTACTTATCAAACATGCGGAACAATTCTGCCAGCTCTTCTTCCGATTTTCCTTTGCTATCATCTTTCATACATCTCACCATCATGACCAAGAACTCATCAAAGTCAACAGTTCCACTGCCTGGTGAAAATTGGGATTGGATAACATTTACATTGATCAAATATTAAAGAAATGATACAAATTCACAAAAATCATATGCTATCATATGCTCATCACTGGAAAAGTGGAGTGTGTAATTAAATATAGTACCACTGTTATTTTCCAACCTAATGCACTTTACTAATGTATTTCTCCATTGTTTTTATCACCTTGTACACACTTAATTATAAAAGTAGATGCACCTTTTAAAATTCAACAGAGTGAAGTTTCTGATAAAATAGAGAACTCCCCAATACTTCCAGTTTTCACTCTGTAGCAACCACAGACAGTAACAGGAAAGTGAAGTGTAATGGGCCGTTATGAACCAAGACACCATAGCATATAACAATTATGTTGTTATTTTATGTTTAATATGTAATTTTCAGGATCCAGATATTGCTTTTGGGTTTCCCTGTAGAAATTATTGGCGATATGCTGAATATATTCCAGTACAGAATGGTTACTGTGCAAAAATAAATTTCCAACAGTACATTGCATATGAAAGCTAATTGAAGTAATGATTTGGTTAAGTAGCTTCCTCAATAAGACATACTATGAAATTGTAATAGTTTTTAACTGTAAAATATATTATTTGAAGGAATGGTAGACTACAAAGGTCTAAAATGTTAAATCGCGTCTTTAGGTTATAGTCATGTTGAGATGCTCCACCTATTATTGAATTACTCTGGCTATCAATGCATTTCTGCATGCACCATACCACAATGGGATGGGGTGTACCTGTGATATTCTGTTGTCAAATAGATCGCTGACCATCAGTTTAGGCTTATTTGGGCAAAATGTCAAGAGGATGCAGACACCTGCAGAAATTTTGTGCAGCAAAATTCACGGTCTTTGGGGGATGAGGGAAGAAGAATGCTATTGGAGGCAGAAATCTGGGAATAGGTAGCCAATATTTATTTTAAAAGTGTGGGGTAAGTGCATTAGTGAGTGAATTTCATACTTCTGCTTTTTGATCTCTTGCCTTGAAGATCTATATAACTGAAAATAAGAGACCAATCTATTAAACAATGGAAAATATCACAGTGTAACATTCAATCATCACTGATAATTTTCAAGGTTACAGCTCTCATGATATTCGCTGAAAAATGATTGGAATTATTGAATGTAATCCCCATAACACTAACACAGATCTTGCAATCCAATGTCAAAAAACAGAACTTGACTAATTTAGTCATGATGGCCCTGGAAGCTTTGGCCCTATTAAAATTTGGAATGAGTTAAAATATGTCCATGTTTCCTGTCCTTTTCTTCTTTCAAATGCTGCAGATTTTCATTTTCTAACTGTGATTGCTTGGTCCCTTTGGGGGATGATCATTTGTGGGTCGCATGAATCGGAATGGAAGGCCTGAACCTTACCCTGTCGAGTGTTAGGGCATGGGTCCGGATGGGTGGAACCTGCAGTGTCAGACCAGGAGTCGGGTGGGAATAGACCTGTATCTGTTCTGAGTTTGTTTGTATGTGGTTATGGGTCGGTTTAACTTAGTTGGCTGGATGGCTGGTTTGTGATGCAGAATGACGCCAACAGCATGGGTTCAATTCCCGTATTGGCTGGGGTTATTCATAAAGGCCCAACTTCTCAACAATTCTTACTGATTTGACCATGACAAAATTAAAATTGTAGAAAGATTAGTCTTAAACCATTTTGAGAAGTTCAGTTGACTGCTATAAAGTTAAAACTTGTGCCACAAGATTTTCCTTCTACTGATGATGCAACAATGGCTTATGTGTAGAGCTTGTGATTTATCCAATCTGTTCATGCATGTTACCATATCCACACATCCTTTATCTCCAGTGTTTCATATATTGAGATTGTGTTGAGGCAAAACATGCTGATGCTACAAACCTTGTGCCAAGCATGTTTTTTACAAAATGAAACACATTCAAAATTCAGCATACTGTGGACATATCTCCCTTTTGAAATGAAGGACTAGGAAATAGTTTTTGACAGCTGCATATGGTTCCTCCGTGGTGTATATCTTCCCTGGCACAGCTTTTTATCTCAGATGTATGTGATCTCAGACAGCCATTTTACAATGGAAAATTCCAGGAAATGTGTGGGCGGTGCAGTGGTTAGCACTGCTGCCTCACAGCGCCAGGGACCGGGTCACTGTCTGTGTGGAGTCTGCACGTTCTCCCCGTGCCTGAGTGTGTTTCCTCCGGGTGCTCCGGTTTCCTCCCACAGTCCGAAAAAGTAAAGTTAAAAGTTTATTTATTAATCACAAGTAAGGCTTACATTAACACTGCAATGAAGTTACTGTGAAATTCCCCTAGACGCCACATTCCGGCACCTGTTCGGGTGCACTGGGGAAGAATTTAACATGGTCAATGTACCTAACCAGCACTTCTTCCGGACTGTGAGAGGAAACCGAAGCACCCGAAGGAAACCCACGCAAAGACACGCTGGTTAGGTGCATTGGCCATGCTAAATTCTCCCCCAGTGTACCCGAACAGGCGCTGGATTGTGGCGACTAGGGGGTTTTCACAGTAACTTCATTGCAGTGTTAATATAAGCCTACTGGTGACACTAATAAATAAACTTTAATAAGGCTTTCATAATGGGATGAAAGGAGATGCAATCCACATTTTCCCCATTATTCTTATTTCCTAATTCCCCCCAGGTCATTCACCAAATCTGATGGAAATGTGGGCAGGTGACTTGGTTCCAAATTGGCACGCAGCAGCTCTGAATGAGCTTTAATATTTTTTGAGAGCATTTGAGGCATTGTTTCCCATTTGATTTTCCAACTATACCGAGTAAGTCCTCGTGGTGACAAGGCTGAGATGAGAAACTTTGTAAGATAAGTTTTCAATCTGCGTGACATCATTCAGTGCCATCGGACATTAGTGCATTATAAGTCCGAAAGGAAAATAAGTGCCAGTATAATCATTAAAGAATATAATTGAGCCTGTAGTATTTAAAGGTGTTATAAAAAGAATGATGGTCATGTATTGGATCATGGGATTTGAGCATAACCTAGTACTTAAGATCTACTGATGGTCGCATAACATGGAGTGGCACGATAGCACATGGGGTGGCACAGAGGTTAACACTGCTGCCTCACAGCGCCAGGGACCCGGGTTCAATTCCAGCCTCGGGTCACTCTCTGTGTGGAATTTGCACGTTCTCCCTGTGTCTGCGTGGGTTTCCTCCGGGTGCTCTGGTTTCTTCCCACCGTCCAAAGATGTGTGGGTTATGTTGATTGGCCATGCAAAATTGCCCCTTTGTCTCAGAGAGACTAGCAAGGTAAATAAATGGGTTTACAGGGATGGGGCCTGGATAGGATTATGGTCAGTGCAGACTCGATGGGCACTGTAGGGATTCTATGATTCTATCAACATTCACAGTAGCTCATTTTTATAACGATGATAAATCATGTCAGGAGAGTTTATAATGTCATTTGTATCTGTACCATCTTCATCCACTTCATCAATCATCTCCTGCAATTCTTCAGGTGTTGGGTTCTGACCCAACATGCGCATCACTTTGCCTAGCTCCTTGGTGCTGATGCATCCATCTTCAGCATCCTGTACGAAAATGTCAAAAGCTGCCCTGAACTCTGAAAGAAACAAGGAGCATTTCAGTGCTAGGAGATATAACATATTTTAAGCAATGCTTTCAATTTTCTCATTGTGTTTAATGACTCCTCACCACTCTTCTGCTCCTCAGTCAGCTGCTCAACCTGTGTAACAAAAACATAATGATTGAGTTCTGCAAACATGAGGCACAGGATGCTACTTAAAAGTGAACTTAAAAATTGAAGGCTACAGGTTGTGTGAGAAAGATTCAATAGATGGCTGTACACAAAGGGTTAACTCTAAGAACCGTGTATGAAGAATATCATAGATGCTCACTGAGAGACAATTGTGACTAATTGTTGAATACCCGACATGAATTCATCAAAAACTCTGCCACCGTATCTTAACTCACACCAAGTCATTCACCCAACACCCCGCTGTTTGCCAACAATGGTTTCTGGTCCAACAATGACTCAATTAAAATTCTCATCCGTGTTTTCAAATCTCTCCATGTTCCTACAACTCCCTATTTCTGGAATTTCCTCCAGCCCCACAACCCTCTAAGATCTCTCCATTGCTCCAATTCCGTCTTATAGAACTTCCCAGATTAAAATGTCCCTACCAGTGGTGGCCAAGCCTTCAGTTCCCTAGAGCCTAAGCTCCGGAATTCCCTTCTCTTTCGCCTCTATATTCCTCACTCTCTTTCTTTAAGACATTACTTAATACTTACGCCTTAGACCAAGCTGTCTCAATACCCCCTTATGTGATTCAGTGTCAAATTATGTTTGATAACACTTCTGTGAAGTGACACTTTACTCTGTTAAAGACATTGTATAAATGCAAGTTGTTGCATATGCAGATGTGCTAAATGATCACTTCTTGGCAATGCAGGTTTTCACAATATACTATTTGCTTTTCTCTTTGTAAGTTGAGTATACAGGAAACTCTCTTCCTCAGTGGCCTTCATAGAGCAGTTGGGCTCTTTTAGGTCCCAGGTACATCCACAAGTTTGAGTTAAGAGGAAAATGTGGTATCAGGTCTGAAAATTATGCTCAAGCACTATTATTCTGAAGAGAAGATTATACTGTAAGTAATATGAACATACTTGTAATGTAGTGCTTGTGCATTTATGTTAGGTTTTGTATAAGAGGCTGAAGAAGCTTTATAAGGTTAAACATAATTGTGATGTGATGTAATCCTGGCCTTTGTATTAATTATTGGTGTAAAATCCTGGTAACAGTTCTTGCAAAAGATTTTTGTCTTTGGAATATTGTCCAATATTCCAATAAGGAATATGATAAATAGCACAGTAATGAGGGATTGACACAAACTAATCAAACACATCAGCTTCTGCCCCCCACCACAAAATTGTATCTTAGGGATGGCATGGTAACACAGTGATTAGCACTCCTGCCTCACAGCACCAGGGACCTGGGTTCGATTCCTGGCTTGGGTCACTGTCTGTGAAGAGTTTGCACATTCTCCTCGTGTCTATGTGGATTTCCTTCCACAGGAGGATTCATTGTATATGTTCTCCTTTTAGACCTGTCTGCAGTCTTTGACATGGTTAGCCACATCATCCTCTTCCAACGCTTCACCATCATCGTCCAGGCGGGTGGAACTGCATTTGCCTGGTTCCACTCTTATCTATCCAAGCATTTCTCTTCCTGCTCCATTACATCTGGGGTGGAATTAGCCCAAACAATTTCTCAGCGGTAAATTCACGTAAAAACTGGAGTAAATCCCGCTGCTTTTTTCAGCGGGACTTTCATAATGAATCTCCCATAGTCTATGCATCACAGAGTGCCCCAGCATGAATCACGCTGAAAATCTGTGGGCGGGACCCATTCCTGCTGAAGAGGCTGGCAGCTTAGCGCTGAGCGGGCCATTGTGCATGCGCCGATCTGTCAGCATCGAGATCGGCACATGCGCAGTAGCCCTCACTGCCGGCCTCCCAATCCCTGGCCAGCTCGATCGCTGGCCACCCCCGCGACCCTGCAATGCTGCCCCTTTGATCCCCCCACCCCCCGATCGCTGGCCTTCCAGACGTCTCCTGGCCAGCCCTGACCACCATGTCAAAGACTGCAGACAGGTCTAAAAGGAGAATATATACAATCAATCCTCTTTTATGCTCAATGTGCTCAATTTAATTGGTAATAAAGAAAGAGGGCTTCTAAAACATTTTATTTTCTGTACATTATTCTATCTAATTTAGGAAAGATCAATAAATATCAAAGAATCTTCAAGCCAGGCAAATCAAACTTTCGTAGAGTTACACACAAGTCAAGTGGAGAAGGTAATCAAGAAGGCATATGGCATGCTTGCCTTCATCAACTGGGTAAGAAGTTTAACAACACCAGGTTAAAGTCCAACAGGTTTATTTGGTAGCAAAAGCCACACAAGCTTTCGGAGCTCCAAGCCCCTTCTTCAGGTGAGTGGGAATTCTGTTCACAAACAGGGCATATAAAGACACAGACTCAATTTACATGAATAATGGTTGGAATGCAAATACTTACAGCTAATCAAGTCTTTAAGATACAGACAACGTGAGTGCCCTGTTTGTGAACAGAATTCCCACTCACCTGAAGAAGGGGCTTGGAGCTCCGAAAGCTTGTGTGGCTTTTGCTACCAAATAAACCTGTTGGACTTTAACCTGGTGTTGTTAAACTTCTTACTGTGTTTACCCCAGTCCAACGCCGGCATCTCCACATCTTCATCAACTGGGGCATTGAGTTTAAAAATTGGCAAGTCATGTTGCAGCTTTATAGAACCTTAGTTAGGCCGCACTTGGAATATGGTGTTCAATTCTGGTTGCCACACTACCAGAAGGATGTGGAAACTTTGGAGAGGGTACAGAAAAGATTTACCAGGATGTCGCCTGGTATGAAGGGTATTAGCAATGAGGAGAGGTTGGAGAAACTTGGTTTGTTCACACTGGAACGACGGAGGTTGAGGGACGATCTGATAGAAGTCTACAAGATTATGAGGGGCATGGACAGAGTGGATAGTCAGAAGCTTTTTCCCAGGGTGGAAGAGTCAATTACTAGGGGGCACAGGTTTAAAGTGCGAGGGGCAAGGTTTAAAGGAAATGTACGGGGCAAGTTTTTTTACGCCGAGGGTGGTGGGTGCCTGAAACTCGCTGTCGGGGGAGGTAGTGGAAGCAGATACGATAGTGAGTTTTCATGGACAAATACATGAATAGGATGGAAATTGAGGGATATGGTCCCTGGAAGGGTTGGGGGTTTTAGTTCAGATGGGCAGCATGGTTGGTGCAGGCTTGGAGGGCCGAAGGGCCTGTTCCTGTGCTGTAATTTTCTTTGTTCTTTGCACTATGTGGATTTCTCTTTTCTTGCCATTTTGTAACGTGCTGGGATTTTACACAGGGATATGAAATGCTCTCATGTGCAGCACAGTGCCATCTAGTGAACAAGCAAAACAGAAACAATAGTGTGTACGCAAGGAGGTGGCTTTTCTGTAGTGGATTTCAAGTTTAAATTGTTTGGAAAAGAAACAATTCATGCCTGGCAGTTAGCGCAGAAATTTATGAAAGAGTTAATATTAGCAATTATTTCTCACCAGCTACTTATTTTCTTGACTCTGACATTTTGAGCTTGTTTTAGGTGCTGATCACTTGTTTTTACAGGTGGAGACAGACAGACTGTTAACAGCATGGTAAGGAGAGAACCAGCACTGGAAAAACAGCAGCAAGACAATATGGTGGTGACCTCACACCAGAAACGTGCTGGAACAATCAGGGATGGAAATAGCACCTAGAGACAGCAGCAGCGTTTCCGGAATTTGGTAATGAAATTCAGGATGAAAGAATAAAATTTTGCACTTATTTAGCACTTTTAACAGTCTCAAATTGTCTCAAAGCACTTTGTCGCCAATGAAGTCCTTTTGAAATGAGGTTACTTTGTAATGTCGGTAAATTCAAGGTTTGGCCTGAGAGTGTGGTGTCAAGTGCTTTTGCTGGAAATCTGTTCACTAATACATATTCCTGCAGCTTGGGTATTCATGATGCTGAAGCCATGATCTTAATTTTGCAACCTCTTCCCCAAGCTGATGGGAGCACAGAAACATTCTCCTCCTTCTGGTGCTAAGTTATGCAATTCCTCCAAGTTTCGCTCCAAGTTGTACACCATCCTGACTTGAAATTGTATTGCCATTCTTTCATCATCCCTGGGTCAAAATCCTGGAACTCTCTCCCTCACAGTTCTATGGGGTGGTGGTATCAGTGCATGGGTTGCAGTGCTTCTGGAAGGGTATTCACCACCATCCTCTCAAGGGCAATTACGGATGGACAATAACTGCATGCCTTACCCATGATGGCCACACCTCATGGATGAATAAAGAAAGGAAATAAATTTGTATTTATTGTTCGACCACCAGAGACTGGGTGCATCCTTTCTATGCATACCACAAGGGAAAATGTTCCTGTTGTTAACTAGATTGCACTGTGCTGTACATGACAGCATTTCATATTCCTGTGTAAAATTCCAACACATTGCAAAATGGCAGGAAAAGTGGGGTCCACATGGTGCAGTTGTAACTCTTTACAAAAGTTTGCAATGCCTTGCTTTCCCTATTCATGATTGCTTTTTCCCCATCTATTGTCTCTCCCTACCAGCCACCTCCCCATCTCTTAAGTGACACTTGGGAATTAGTCCCCACTTCCTCCAAGAACAACCAGCCACCTTCCCTCTGTACATCACTATATAGTGTATTGAATAGGAACATATTTACAAGCTTTTATTTTACTTTAATTGTTATTCTGGCTCCAATCATAAATACTCATCATGCCTTTTTGGAAGGAAATTAACACCATTTTGCACATATTGACATTACTTGTATGCACAGGGCAAGTTTTTGTGAATGGAATGTGACATGTTCATTTAAAGAGACAGACCAACCCAAACATGAAAGATTTGCACTGAGAAATAGTTCAATCTGAGTTTACTTCTTATTCTGATAGAGTTCAGATAGTAATGACTACTACAGAGTGCACCAGAAGTTAATAGAGTGTGGGCTTGATAAGATCAGCTGTTTTTTAAAATCTCTTCTCTTACATCCCATTCACTTCTCCACCCCAGCACACACACACACACCCTCACCCTCTCTCTCTCTGTCACACCAGGGGTAAAATTTAGACTTGCATCTGGTGTTAAATATCAGCTGCCAGAAACATATCAGAAATTCAAGCAAGTGCTAACTATGATTTTCTATCCAATATATCCAACAGTTGGGACATCATGTGTTTAGAGTTCTCATACATTGGGCAAAATATGCAGCTGAAAATATGAAGTTAGAAAATCACCTAACTTCGCTTATTCTTTTCTGGTTCTTTATTGTTTCTTTTTCCATCACTCTGGCTCGAATTTTTGAGTTTCTTTCAGTCATTTTGTGAATTGTCCCGGCTTTTTCTTTATACTTTTCCATAGAATCATAGAATCCCTACAGTGCAGAAGAAGACCATTCTGCCCATTGAGACTGCACCAACAAGAATCCCACCCAGGTCCTAACCCCCGTAACCCCACATATTTAGAACATAGAACATTACAGCGCAGTACAGGCCCTTCGGCTCTCGATGTTGCGCCGACCTGTGAAACCAATCTAAAGCCCATCGAACCTACACTATTCCAATATCATCCATATGTTTATCCAATAACCATTTGAATGCTCTTAATGTTGACAAGTCTACTGCTGCTGCAGGCAGGGCATTCCACGCCCTTACTACTCTCTGAGTAAAGAACCTACCTCTAACATCTGTCCTATATCTATCACCCCTCAATTTAAAGCTATGTCCCCTAGTGTTAGCCATCACCATCCTGCATCTTGCTAATCCCCCTGACACCAAGGGGCAATGTAGCATGGCCAATCAATCTAACCTGCACATCTTTGGACTGTGGGAGGAAACTAAAGCACCTGGAGGAAACCCGCACAGACACAGGGAGAATGTGCAAACTCCACACAGACAGTTACCAGAGGTCGCAATCGAACCCGGATTCCTAGCACTGTGAGGCAACAGTGCTAACCACTGTACCACCCTCTCTCTGACTCTCTGAATCTGCCCCTTGCTTTCTCCTGGTCTGATTCCCATCTCATATTTAAGTCTTGGGTTAACTCAGCAACAAATGTACATTGTGGCTGTTATTGTATGGTCCCAACTGTTACATAGCTTCTGAACCATCTGATGTGAGCAGAAACTTTACTCTTACTACAATTATTCCAATTGGTCCTGAGGTGTCAAAGAATCCAAGCTGTATTTTAGCAGTGCCTACGTAGTGTGTTTATTCACTATAAAATTAACACGGAAACTGCGGCACGGTAGCACAGTGGTTAGCACTGCTGCTTCACAGCTCCAGGGACCTGGGTTCAATTCCCGGCTTGGGTCACTGTCTGTGAGGAGTTTGCACATTCTCCTCGTGTCTGCGTGAGTTTCCTCTGGGTGCTCCGGTTTCCTCTCACAGTCCAAAGACGTGTGGGTTAGGTTGATTGGCCATGCTAAAGTTGCCCCTTAGTGTCCTGAGATGCGTGGATTAGAGGGATTAGCGGGTAAATATGTAGGCATGTGGGGGTAGGGCCTGGGTGGGATTGTGGTTGGTGCAGACTCGATGAGCCAAATGGCCCCTTTCTGCACTGTAGGGTTTCTATGGTTCTATGCTGGAAAACTCAGCAGGTCTGGCAGCATCTATGGGGAAATGTGTTGCCAGACTTGCTGAGATTCTCCAGCATTTTCTGTTTTTATTTCAGATTTCCAGCCCCTGCAGTATTTTGCTTTTAGTTTAGTGTCCATTCACTGTTAGATGGTAGTTCAGCGGGCACACAAATCATGAAAAATGAAGCAATAAAACCGTTACAGCAAATTGCAGAAGTGGCCTGTTAGCTGGAAAGAAAGTGTGTTCCAGAATGCAGGAACCTCTGGACTGACTTCACCTGCGGTTAGTGAATTGTGAAATCCAACTTAACTGAACTTGGATCAACTATTGTATCTCGTTGCCGCCTTTGGGGAAGTGGTGATATGTGTTAACTGATGGATAGTCCTACCAGAAAGCCAACTTCACTTTCAGAATTCTCCCTAAACATTTCCATCATTTTTGAGGGATCTTATTGAAACAGCTGTTGTAAAGAGGGGGCAGCTGTTGCCATTGTTATGGTCTCACATCTAAGTCAGGATGGTTTGGACATGAATAGGTGCCCGTACAAAAAGCTCTTTTATAGTCGGGTTCCCTGTGGCCTTGGTAACATGACTCCTTGTTATTTTTAACAATGTAAACGACAAGACAACTGTCTAGCAGAGCTAAGACAAATACTGCGGATGGTTTGCTTTTTTTGTTCCAGGTTTTTGATTGACATAGACACATATCCTTGAAATCTTCATCTGAGTCCCGCATGATTGGTGGGAGCTTATCGCCAAGATAACAACCTCCACAGTGCCCAGAATTAACTCCGAGGAACAATACTGCACCGCATTCCTCGAAGACTGAGTACAAAGATTACAAGCAAAGCTGTGTTAAAAACAATTAACAATAGGTTTCTATTACTTATACTGTAAAGTTGTAAATTACAAATTACACGCAATCCATTTTTATAGCCAGGACCAACATTTTGAATCCTGGCCTTTTGTCACGTTTCTTCAAACTTGAGCCATGATGCTGCAAGTCCATACTATCCCTACAATGCAGAAGGAGGCCATTCGGTCCATCTAGTCTGCACTGACCACAATCCCACCCAGGACCTATTCCCGTAACCCAACACATTTACCCTGCTAATCCCTCTGACACTGGGGTAAATCAACTTTAACAAATGATAGAGCAAGCCAATATCAACACGTTTAAATCCAGGAATCATTGTTGGCTAGCGTGCTCACACCGATGGTAGATCCATCTGTAGGTTGTTTTACAGTCTTGGGAGACAGCTGTAAAGTGGGACAATTTTTAAAAAAGGCAAATATCTGAATTCTGGAGTCATTAAGAGATTTCATGACCAACTCTCCGTTTTAACACATGTATCTTTAAACCCAAGACACCCTTCAGCTCCTTGTCGATTGCATTTGTTCGATCAAAGGAAGCTAACTTTATTTTAAAAATTTGCTCATTTGACAATTTCGAAGGTTTAGAGACTGAGTTTGCACTGAAGTTATTAAAGATAAGATTAGTTATAGTAGTGTGGAGATGATTACTGAATCAGGTCTCGCCCTTTAACTATGACTTGTAGAAAAGAAATGAAGAGGTCGTAGGTTTAACTGCTTTTTCTAAAAAGAAATCGATAATTATTTCAAAATATCTTTTCATAAACATGTTAAGTTAAAGGGAAATGTTCTCAATGAATTTGAAAAAGTTGGCATTCGTTAGCTGCTGTAAGTTTAAATATAACCTTTAAAGACGTATTTTATTGTCTCGCAATTATTATTATACTGTACCTTTGTACTTTGTCTCTATATACATGGAGACCACTGCATAGCAGGTCTACAAATAATTCTAAATTCTGCCTTAAAAAACACGTGTGCATGTTTTCCACAGGGTCCCTGCATCTGATTTGCATGTTTCACAACCTCGAACAATTGAAAAGCTTGAGCTATAAATTGTGAAAAATGTGCTTTCGCTCATGTGTACTCACCGCTGCTTTGTAGATATCTTCCATGGTTGAGGATGGATGCAGCGCTGTTGGCAGACAGGGAGTCAATGGTCCTTCAACATCTTTTATAGGTCACAGCTCCACCAGTACGTTAACCACACGCCAGGTTTTCTATTCAAACCAAGCAGCACTAAATCACTGACAAAATGCCAGATAAGAATTGAATGCCACGGTGGGGGAGGGGAGGGGCAGGGGGAGGAGGTGAGGGGCTGCAAGGCAGCCGTGCTATCGTCTGGACATAATTAAACAGGCATCTTGGCCTTTGACCTCCTCTTGTCTGTGGAGTATGTCACCGGGGATCACACAAGGCCTCTCAGCCTTGAAAGTCCTGCTAAAAACTTACTGATGACTCAGTGCACTTTACTGAGAGGAATCAGCCTCGGGTCAAATATTCAAGTAAACGGGAGGAGGGGGAGCGGGGAGTTAAATCTGAAGAGGTGAGATTCTTTTCCTGTTTTGCTGTCTTACTTGGGATATGATCAAATTCTGAAAACAAAATAATGATGGATCTTAAAAAGCCAAATGATAAAATTTGTTTTTGAGCATCAAATTGAACTATGAAAATTAGTTATTTTTGTTTCGTTCTTTATCTGAAAGTGATAGTCCCCTTATCATTGAAATGTATGATTTTGGGGGTTAATATCAGTTAAATCACACAAAAAAATTATTTCTTTAAAGGCTACAGTTAGTTTAATCTCTAACAGGCTACCTTTGGTTTGTATCAACTGGTTTGGGCTTTGCATCATTGTAATTAGTGAGGTATGACTCGAATGGGAAATTACCCCAATCTAATTTCAAAAGGAGTGCAAGATCACTTCAAGGATATCGCCTTGCATTACTTTAGCACAGCTTCCATCAATCTGAAAAGTTCCCAGGTGCAGTGGATCACCTCGGGACTTTTCAAATCATTTTAATCTTTTCTAATGTCAGCAGAAAGCTGTTGTCAGCAGAGAGACCCACACCCTGTATCCCCATTCCTCTGATATTGGCCTCTCCTTCTCCTTGCTGTTAGCGGCTGTGTTTTCAGCTGCTGAGATTCCATTCTCTGGAATTCCATTCCCTGATCCCCTCTGTCTCTCCACCTCCCCTCGCCTCGTTAAGCCAATTCTTCAAATCCACCTTTGAGGCTCGGTCTCCATTTTCTTTATAAGCCTAAACCCCGTGGAAAACTTTGCTATGTTAATACTGATAAATAAATGTCGGTTGTTACTATGAGTTAATAAACTTGTGGTGATTACAATACAATTCTTCTATGAGAAGTGGACACTCAACACCATCCCAGAGGGCAAAAAAATCACCCTATGTAAATAATGAACGATTGGAGTGATTTCTAACAAAATTATGGATAGCTGCATCAGTTTTCTTTAATCATTTGTGATCCCCTTTAATTTCATTGCCTCCTGATCATTCCCTGGGATCTGCTGTTCTCTGTGTAATTTGTATGTTCAGTCTCTATTACTTTTCATTTCACAGTTCCTTCATCAGATATTTCACTGATATTAGGGATAGGAGACTTGTTTCCAACGTGGTATAGTATAAATTGGAAGGATGCAAGTTTGCTCACATGTGCACTTGAAGAGTCCAATCTTGGCTGTGCAAATGGAGAGGTATAAAGTGGGATGCATGTGCTTTCACAAGCTGAGGACAAACAGGTCAACATTCCAATCTGATCTTGCATACCCTTGAATTGCCAGTTTTGATGAAGTCTCAAAAAAAAATCTTTGTGAGGAAAATCTAAAGATAAAAGGGATGGCAGATATATACTTGGTGAAACTATCACACATATTCCTCACCTCTTCTTGCAGGCTTCAGCCTCTACTTTACGATGGCATTGCAGGATCTAAGGCATCCCATCATTTACACAATAGTTACTTCTCAATGTGTAGCTCACCATTTTCTACACTGTCTAAAAAGGAACCAAGAAGAAACAACAAAAATGTACAAGGAAAAGAGATCAGAAACATATCAGAAAATGTGGTGTAGGTACACCCATAGTGTTGTTAGGGAGAGAGTGCCAGGAGTTTTATCCGGCGACTGTGAAGGGATGGCATTACATTTCCAAGTCAGGATGGCGAGCGGCATGGAAGTGAACTTTTGGGTGGTGGTGTTCCCAGCGCATTAGTGGTGATGTGAGTGGATGTTGAAATCATGGAAAGGGTGTCATTCAAGCAGCTGCCTTGTCTTTGATTTGTTTTGATTTGATTTATTATTGTCACATGTATTAGTGAAAAGTATTGTTTCTTGCATGCTAAACAGACAAAACATACCGTACATAGGGATGGAAAGGAGAGAGTGCAGAATGTAGTGTTAAAGTTATAGCTAGGGTGTAGAGAAAGATCAACTTAATGCAACGTAGGTCCATTCAAAAGTCTGATGGCAGCAGGGAAGAAGCTGTTCTTGAGTCGGTTGGTACGTGACCTCAGACTTTTGTATCTTTTTCCCGATGGAAGAAGGTGGAAAAGAGAATGTCCGGGATGTGTGAGGACCTTGATTATGCTGGCTGCTTTTCCAAGAAGTGTAGACTGTGTCAATGGATGGGGGACTGGTTTGAGTGATGGACTGGGCATCGTTCACGACCCTTTGTAGTTTCTTGCAGTCTTGGACAGAGCAGGAGCCGTACCAAGCTGTGATACAACCAGAAAGGGTGCATTCTATGGTGCATCTGTAGAAGTTAGTGAAAGTTGTAGCAGACATGCCAAATTTCCTTAGTCTCCTGAGAAAGTAGAGGTGTTAGTGGGCTTTCTTAACTCTTGTATCTGCATGGAGGACCAGGACAGGTTGTTGGCGATCTGGGCACCTAAAAACTTGAAACTCTCGATCTTTTCTACTTCATCCCCATTTATGTAGACAGGGGCATGTTCTCCACTATGCTTTCTGAAGCTGAAAACTATCTCCTTCGTTTTGTTGACATTGAGGGAGAGATTATTGTTGTCGCACCATGGATGGTGTCAAGATCCTTGAGTATTGTTGGAGCTGCACTCGTCCAGAGAGGTGGTGAGGGAACAAGAGGGAAAAGCCTACTTGACCTTGCTCTCACTGATCTACTAGTCATTTTTACATCTGCCCAGTTTTGTTAGGAGTATGTACCACCATCTGCACATTCCCCTCCAAGCCACACACTATCCTGACTTGGAACAATATTGCTGTCCCCTCAGTGTCACTGGGTCAAAATCCTGGAATTCTATTCCTAACAGCACTGTGGGAATACTGACATCACACGGACTGCAGCGTTTCAAGAAGACAGTTCACCACCACCTTCTCAAGCGTAATTAGGGATGGGCAATAAAAACGCTGGCCTAGCCAGCGGTGTCAATGTCCTGTGTAAATTTTTTTAACAACTTCCATTGAAAAGGAATGTGGATTAAAAGATTGATAAACTTGTATTTAGCTAGCGCCTTTTACATCTCTGACAAATATCTCCTATTTGAATTACATCATTATTGTGTAAAAGGTCAAAAGTCATTTTATATGCACCAAGATCACACATTTAGCAATGAGGTGAAAGACATCACTACCAAGCATCATCCTGTTCATTCAGACCCAGACCCTTCCAGCAGGGAGAGTGGGAATGGTACCTGGCTTCCACTTCTCCCCTTCACCACTTACCTTGTGGTGCATCAGTTAATGGCAATGTTTCTGTGACATCTTGATTAGAATAGCAAATATAGCACAAACAGGCTTTGATTTTTTTAAAAAACACTTTATCTGATTTTCAAAAACAATTATTTCATGCACAAGTGAGAGCACAAACTGAATCAAGATCCTATCTAACTATGGCACAAAAATGCTGAATATCTTTGGGTTAGAATGTTCTGTGTCACCACCTGGTGTTGAATTGCAGCATTGCCAGCAAACAAAGATGGTCACATTATGGGCCAGAATTGATTTCCAAAATAATGTTTTAAGTTTAAGTATTAGTGTCACAAGTAGGCTTATATTAACAATGCAATGAAGTTACTCTCTCTTTACCTCTCTTTACAACAATCTGAGGTCCCTATCCGCTTTAAGAAGACAACCATTATCCCGGTACCTAAGGAAAACCAAGCAGCATGTCTCAATGACTATCGTCCGGTGGCTCTGACATCCATCATTATGAAGTGCTTTAAAAGGCTAGTCATGGCACAAATCAATTCCAGCCTCCCAGACTGCCTGGATCCACTACAGTTTGCTTACCGCCGCAACAGGTCCACAGCTGACGCCATCTCCCTGGCCCTGCACTCACCAAGGTGATAAAACAGATGAATTGAACAGATATTTTGCATCAATCTTCACTATAGACGATATAAGTAAAATTCCAGAAAGAGTTATAAACTAGCAAATGGAAAGGAGGAATTCTAGGAACTTACAGCCACCAGAGAAGTGGCACTTGGAACTGCATGCGTGCTGACAAGAGCATGGGTCCTGATGAACTTCATCCTAAGGTCTTAAAATAAGTGTCTAGTAAGATAGTTGATGCATTGGTTTTAATTTTCCAAAACTCTCTAGATTTGGATAAGGCCCCATTTGTTTGGAAGATAGCAAATGTAACTCCATTATTGAAAAGGGAGGAAACAGAAAGTGGGAAACTATAGAGCTGTTAGTCTAACATCTGAGGTAGGGAAAATGTTGGAAGCTATTATTAAAGAAGCTATTGCAGGGCACTTGGACAAGGTTAAGACAATCAAGCGGAGTCAACATGGTTTTGTAAAAGGGAAATCAAGTTTAACCAACTTATTGGGGGTTCTTTGAGGAAGTGACATGTACTGTGAGTAAAAGGGAACCAGTGGATGTACTGTACTTAGATTTCCAGAAGGAATTTGATAAGGTGCTACATCAAAGATTATTGCGGAAAATAAAAGCTCATGTTATAGGAATAAGACTTTGGCATGGATAGAAGATTGGCTGGCTAATAGGAAGCAGAGAGTAAGCATAAATGGGTCTTTCTCAGGTTGGCAAGATGTAATAAATATGTGCCACAGGGATCAGTGCTGGAACCTCAACTATTTTCAATTTACATGAATGACTTGGATGAAAGGATTGAAAGGATGGTTGCTAAATTTGCTGATGACACAAAGATAGGTAGGGAAGTAAATTGTGAAAGGGACTTAAGGAGGCCACAATAAAGATATAGGTAGGTTAAGTGAATGTGCAAGGATCTGGCAAATGGAATATAAAGTGAAATTCTCCATTTTGGCAGGAAGAATAAAAATAAGCATATGATCTAAATGGTGAGCGGTTGCAGAGTTCTGAGGTGCAGAGGAATCTGGGTGTCATAGTACATGAATTGCAAAAGTATGTAGATACAGCAAGTTACTAAGAAAGCTTATAGAATGTTATCACTTACTGTGAGGGGAATTAAAGTCCAGGAGCAGGAAGATTTTCTGCTGCTCAGGGCAAAGGGCACAAAGGAGAGTGGTTGCCAACAGTGTGGTTTCGAGTGTTAAGCACATTGTGGGTGAGGGGGTTATTGCTGGGCTCATAGATGGGGGTTTAGCAGGGGAAATTGGCGAATGGATAACCATGTGGTTGAGGGTTAGTGATCATAGGCTGTTAGTTTAGAGGTGGTGGGGTCAATAATCACAGAGGGGAAGCCCACAATCTTGGAGCCCATTAATAGGGAGAGAAGCAGGTTTGCTTGGTGAGCCTCCTGCTCCTTCTGATCCACCAGCAGTATCCGAAAAGCATTGACCTTTTCTATGTAGCGGACCTTGCCTCCCTTTAACTGTCAGGTTTTCTGAGACCCAGGCAACCCAGCTGACTAGATTAAATCAGGAAGGGGCATTCAGCCTTACAAAAATCTTTCAATGAGCAACCTGCTTCCTGGGAGTGGGTTGGTTGTCTGTTGCCTTGCCCTCTCAATTTCACCCTGCCTCTGTTAAACTAGTAATGACTGGATTCGAGATCCAAGCTGACAAGAAAAGGCATTGCACTTGATCTTGGGCTTGTTCTGTCCTTGATCTCAGCCAAAAGGCCAATTTGTTCCCCCCAAAAATATTCTTTATTCATAAATCTGTGAGAACATTACTAACATTCCAAAATGACCATCACACAAAAAGCAATAATATTCAGACTCTTTACATATAGCAAGTAACATTCTGCTTCACCACAGTAAAGGAAACGTTTCAGTCTTTTTACAATCGTCTTGCAAATATTACAAAGTTATTTTAAAGGTTGTCCACACATAGAAAACGTTGCACTCTGAGGTGCTTCATTACAAGTGAGATACATGTAATATTCCCTGTCTGCATTCCGCCCGAGGGGGTTCTGCTCCTCTTACTTCATTGTGGTTGAAAGGTGCCAAAAGACCGCTGTGTCTTTGATGAGTCCCTTAATTAATGTTGACATTTAGGTGTTTACTTTCACTGGAGCAAGTCAATACGCCTAAAGGTCAATATGACCACTGTCTTCACTTTAGTGGAATCATGCTACCCTCAAACAAAACTAATTAGAGATCTTTTCTAAATACAGTAAAGCAATTCATATAATCATAAAATCATACTGCAGAGAAGGAGGCCATTTGACCCATCATGTCTGTGCTGGCTCTTTGAAAATAGCTATCCAATTAGTCCTACTTCCTATTTCTCCAAAGCACTACACAGTGCTTTGGAGGAGGGGTGGGGGAAGAGGGAAGATATGTGAAGCTCTCATGGGGGGAACCCCTGTAAGGAACGGTGCACACAGCCTCCAAATGGGGTGAGTACTGGTGCACGTGAGGCATAGCCACCTCACAGGCGATGGGCTTGGCTGGGGAGGTGGGGGAGGGGGGGTGGGAATGTGTTAATATTCACCACTACAACAACAGAATCTAATATTAGAAGGGAGATTGGAGAACAACAGGTGACATCTCTATCTGCACATCGTAAAACTCGGGGTAAATCGGAGGCACATGGATAGTAAGGAAGGGAGAGCTGAACTCTGTTCTTTAATTCAGTGCAGGACCACCAACACAACGCTTAAGTAAAATGGCTTCTTCCAAAACCGAAAGTAAGTTTTGTTCTTTCTGGGAGAGGTATGATGAAGTGTAGGAGGATCCCTAAGTTAGCCTCTAAGGGTCCTTCTTGCAACGCATACTCATTTGTCGATGCCCCATTAGTGGACAGGGGCCAGATGAATAACACAGGTCTCAGAACTCATTGACCAGGAGGCAAGAGGAAGACAGATTTCTAATATAGCGTGCTGAATGGGGTTGGCACCACTCAATAGGCTCCCATCAAATTTGGAAAATCTACATAGTGGCAGACAGGAATGCAGCCTTGGAGTGAAGGCTATAGTGAAAATGACACAGTTGCATCAATTTTGCCATCCCATCAGTGACGGGGAGTCACAGGTTAACAATTAAGGCCATTCATCAGTGGCCAAACAGATTCCATTCATTCACCATGAGCAAATGAATGCTCGTTGTTATGCCAAGTCAATGAGTGGAGTTCAGAGCCACATTGGTTCAATTATCTAATTCACAAGTTCTCACCCCTACAGGTCTCCAGATCTAACACCTGTGAATGGAATGCTGCCCACCTCTGTGTGTGTGTGTGTACTTGAGTCCCGGGATAAGGTAACATGAGGAACAATGCAATCTAAGATGCCAAAGCTTAGCTGTCCAATTCTCCCATAGCTCTCTCATTCACACCTTTGTAATCAGCACCCTTTACCCATTCTAGTCTTCAATATCTCTTTACAGAGAGGAACCAAAAGTGAGGATGGATCCAATGGTTCAGGGAGCTTTTCTATGAATCTTCATTCGAGACAGGAGGCGAAGGAGGGGAAAGGCATCTACACGGGCAGCTCCAGCAGGAGGCACTGCATGTGGGGCAAGACCAGGGGGAGTGTGAGCATCAGCAAGAGGCTGAGGAGCAGAGACACAGACTGCGGAGACAACAAGGGTCTATTGCCCACGAGTTTCCTTTCTACAAATGAGTGAGAGGCAGTGCAGAGCAAGGCAACGATTGTCCAGAGATCTGGTCTACCACAGTTGGCATATGCTTTGAGAAGACCTGATGACACATGAGTTTGGAGGCTTCCCCCCACTAGCAACCATGAAGTTGATAGCAGCACTCAATTTCTTTGTTTCTGGGCCTTTTCAGGGAGCAACTGGGGACCAGAATGACATTTCAGTCAGTAACGCATCAATGCATTCAGGAGGTGACCAACACCCTTTACAGGAGGGCCCATCATTATGTGAGCTTTGCTCTGGATGAGGATAGCGAGGCTGAGAGATACACTGGTTTTGCAGATATCTCTGGGTTCCCAAGAGTGCAGGGGGCAATAGACTGTACCCATGTTGTACAAGGTTCATCAACCACAAGGGCTTACATTCCATCAATGCGCAGTTAGTGTGTGACCATTGAAAGCACAGCCTGCTTTCATGGTTCCCTGGGAGTTGCCATGACTTCTACATCCTCGGTCGCTTCCAGGTGCATGGGACTTTTGAGGGGCCAGAAAGCCTGCAGGGATGGTTAATGGGGGAAAGGGCGACTCACTTAAGTAGGTACTCGACTCTGGAGTATTTCCATCAGAATCCAGCCAAGGAAAAGTACAATGCTGCTCACCTTACCACACGCTCCCTCAGAATGCAGACCATTGGACTGTTGAAGATACAATTCAAATGCCTGGAGCGCTCAGGTGGCCCTCTGCAATACGCACCGGAGAGAGTTTGCCACATCATTGCAGTTTGCTGGCCGGGCCAGAGGGTGAACTGGAGGAGGAGGAGCCTTCCTTGGAAGATGAAGATGAGGCGGTGCAGGATGCCCAGGTGAATGCTGAGAGACTACATGAGCGCCATGATGTCATGGTGGAGGGAATATGTGGGAGGCGTTCCCGTGATACCTTCAAGTGGAGTAACACTTGAAGTCCGATTGTGAGGGGCACCTCTCCTAGCTCTCCAAGCCATTTCATGACTACTTAAGAATTAGCTGATTTATTGCTGAGAGAATGGGTCCAGCATTCACACTTAGGCCTTAGGTACTCACGACTCACTAGGGCCAGGTCTTAGCTGTGGTCATCATTGTCCTGCTAATGTGCTCACTGTCAGCTTAAAGTCCAGCAAGGAAGAACAGCAATGTCAGTTGAGGATAGACGTTTCCCAGGCCATGTAAGGATGCAGACACTGCCATAAAGGAAGTGCAGACCAGGGTAGGTTTCTTATCCTAAAGTACATGTCTTGGTTTGGGACACAAACAATTAGGAAACCCAGATGCGCAGAGAATCTGATGAGCCCTCATTAGCCATTGTCATCCCTTGAGAACTAATGAGCAAGAACTCACCCATCATACACTCCAAATAAAGAATTAGACACATCTCCCTGGCAACACAAAAGGATCCAGTTCAAAGTGGCACAAAGGTTGGCATCAGATGAACCAATTTTAAAAGAGGATAATCTGAGTGTGAGAAAGTTGAACCTTGAAATAAGAGGATTACTGGCTTAACCTCCAAAAGAATCTAAATGGACACAGCTGGATCTGTTAGTGTGGGGGAAACTGTAATGAGTTTGCATTTCCACCGAGGCTAGAGGGCTTTTGATGTCATGGATAGTGTCCCTGTCTCTGAGCCAGAAGCTCTGGGTCTGAATCCCACAGTAAGAAGTCTCACAACACCAGGTTAAAGTCCAACAGGTTTATTTGGTAGCACAAACTATGAGCTTTCGGAGCGCTGCTCCTTCATCGGGTGAAGGAGTCCAAAGATGTGCGGGTTAGGTTGATTGGCCATGTTAAAAATTGCCCCTTAATGTCCTGAGATGCGTAGGTTAGAGGGCTTAGCGGGTAAATATGTAGGGATATGGGGGTAGGGCCTGGGTGGGATTGTGGTCGGTGCAGACTCGATGGGCCAAATGGCCTCTTTCTGCACTGTAGGGTTTCTATGATTCTATGATGAGTGGGAGAAACCAAATGGAGAGGATCTCCAAAAAAAGCCAAATGGAGAGGATCTCCAAGAAGACACATCTCCCACTCACCTGATGAAGGAGCAGCGCTCCAAAAGCTTGTAGCTTGTGCGACCAAATAAACCTGTTGGACTTTAACCTGGTGTTGTGAGACTCCTTACTGTGCTTACCCCAATCCAACGGCGGCATCTCCACATTCTGAATCCCACCCCAGGGCTTAATGGCCAAGAAAGGTGCATTCATAAAGTGGTCAAACAGGTTAAGTGTCAACCTGCAAACCCTTCTAATATGCCAGTGGCTGGCGGTAAAAGTGGGAGAGACTCCTGGCCAACCATGCCTGTTGTCAAGTAGCACCCCTCAAACTATACGCGTCTGGTGACAGACCAGTGATCTGTTCCAGGAATGACTAGCTATGGAAACAGACAAAAGTCTGACTTAGTGTACTATTAAGTATGGGAAGAGAATTGGGACCTCTACTGAGTTTTCTGAAGAATAAACTTGTTGGTAGTAAAAGACAAGCTGCTGTATTATTCCTCCATTATATAATAGCTTGGTGGCAGAGGATGAACATTAAGTCTTGGAGATTGACTGTTGCAAAATAAGGTTTTTGTCTTCACGTTCTGAAGGAAAAGAAGCATACTGCTGTTTTATTTAAGTTACAGGATGGCAGAAGGAAGATGCAAAATATCAAGCTTTGATTCCCCCAATGTTTTCAGAATGGAGCCATGTGAGCAAAGGAAACCTGAAGTTGAAGGGTGGACATGGGTTGCTTCATTACCAAAAAAGAAGCAAAGTATGGCTTTGGCCTTATCATTACCAGCAAAGTGTAATATGAGTTATGTGTTTCCAGAGTGGAATGTGAATGATTTGGATAATGAAGAGGAACTGGACCTTCTATTACAGTTTTTGGATAAATTCTACAAAAAGGATGACTTATTGGAAGTATATGAAGCCTTTGATAGATTTATGAAAACAGATGATCAGCCAATGGACAAATATATCATGGACTCCGATAGATGGTATAATAGACTAAAGAAATTTGAGCTTGACATCCCAGATTCTGTATTGGCATCTAAGTTACTTGATTGTGCACGCTCATGTCAATAGACTTTTAGTATCGTTGAAGTGGAAACTTTCCTGCTTCTTGACTGTGATAGAAAGACTCAACAAAATTCGTTCCGACTAAATAACTTAGTCTTTATTTATGAAAGACTGCATGCAGTATTTGGCTGAAACTTGAGTTCAGAGAGCAGTTGGTACAACTTGCTAATTCCTCCTCAAGTCCACGCTTACAGAAAGAATCAGTTCAGTATTTATACATAATCATTATCAGTTTGCGTGACCAGAGCTTATTCAAAGAACAAAGAACAAAGAACAGTACAGCACAGGAAACAGGCCCTTCGGCCCTCCAAGCCTGTGCCGCTCCTTGGTCCAACTAGACCAATCGTTTGTATCCCTCCATTCCCAGGCTGCTCATGTGACTATCCAGGTAAGTCTTAAACGATGTCAGCGTGCCTGCCTCCACCACCCTACTTGGCAGCGCATTCCAGGCCCCCACCACCCTCTGTGTAAAAAACATCCCTCTAATATCTGAGTTATACTTCGCCCCTCTCACCTTGAGCCCGTGACCCCTCGTGAACGTCACTTCTGATCTGGGAAAAAGCTTCCCACCATTCACCCTATCTTTCCCCTTCATAATCTTGTACGCCTCTATTAGATCTCCCCTCATTCTCCGTCTTTCCAGGGAGAACAACCCCAGTTTACCCAACCTCTCCTCATAGCTAAGACCCTCCATACCAGGCAACATCCTGGTAAACCTTCTCTGCACTCTCTCTAACGCCTCCACATCCTTCTGGTAGTGCAGCGACCAGAACTGGACGCAGTACTCCAAATGTGGCCTAACCAGCGTTCTATACAGCTGCATCATCAGACTCCAGCTTTTACACTCTATACCCCGTCCTATAAAGGCAAGCATACCATATGCCTTCTTCACCACCTTCTCCACCTTGGTTGCCACCTTCAAGGATTTGTGGACTTGCACACCTAGGTCCTTCTGTGTTTCTATACTCCTGATGACTCTGCCATTTATTGTATAACTCCTCCCTACATTATTATTCAGGAATTCGATCAGTAATAGAATCATAAGCAACATCATTAATCATGGCACAACCTGCTGACCTCCTAGAACTCTTTGTCTCTTCATTCATACCCTTATCTTGTCCTTTGATGTAACAGAAAAAGGTCGGTGACTCCTTCATCCCTGACCTTATCTTGTCTTACTCATACAGCCCTAGGTTATGAGGAGTCAATCTTATCAGGCCTTACAGAGTTCAGGCATTTTGGAATAGCCTGACCTTCTCTGGTCTTATTCATGTCTTAGATTATGTGGAGTCAGCCTTATCAGGTCTTACAGAGGTCAGGCATTTTGAAATAACTTGGTCAGCCGTTCTTATATTGTACCAAATAGTTGACCAATTTTCCCATCATGCCATTACTTAGTCCGTACAACTTCACAGTATTGTCAGGGGTTCAATTCTGAAGTAAAGACTCTCTTTTAGGTCAAATATCTGCTGCCTTAAACAAAAATCTGCTGCCCTAAATAAAATGTCTGGGGAGACAGTCATGTCGAGCTACTTTCCTATGAATACAGACAACTCCATAATAAAGCAAAAGATTGATGATTCAATGATGGTTGAGTTTGAGATTGACAAAATGTGAGGTGCATATTTCAGTACAAAGAGGGGTTTGATGGGCAGTCTGAAGATGGCTGTACTTTTAACCAATTTGATAGTCGAGACAAAAAGTGTGGCTGCGATTGGTGACCGCAGACATTTAAACCTGAGAAATGCATGGGGAATTGATGTTATTGGTGTGATTCTAAGTATCATTATGCAATGTGTTGCCCGCAGTGAAAGAATCATAGTGAAAGTTTTTGAAATAATGCATGAAGCAGAGAATTCTGAAGCTGAAAATGATGATGGGGACTCACATGAAGGAATTGTGTCGGTTACTGAGAGTTTGAATCCAGTGATAAGTATTTTAATGGCTGATTCATTAAACTGTGCAGTTTTAGATAGTGGTTGCACTTCCACAGTATGTTGAATGGACTAGCTTAACTGCTATCTGGAGTCTTTTGCTGAGGCAGATCAGCGGATGGTCAAAGAGCATGAAAGTTCTACGTGCTTCAGGTTTGGAGATGACCACATGTTAACGTCATCCAAAAGGGTAGTCCTCCCTTGCAGGATAGCTGGGAGCAACCTTTTCATCAGTACATATGTGGTTTACAGTGACATACGTCTCCTGTTAAGTAGGTCTTCGATGAAGAAAACACAGATGATCCTAGACGTGAAAAATGACAGAGTTCAGGTAGACTATGGCTCTACATTTTGCAAGATGAGGCTATTACTACCTGTCATTAAGGAAGCCTGAAATTTCTAAAAGTCTTGTTAATTTCTGGAAGTACGAATCTGGTAGACAAAAAGAAGATCAGTTGCATAGACAGTTTGCACATCTGAGGCCACAAAAACTGAAGGCTTGACTTCACAGAAAAATATCATACTCTTGACGCATCATTCCATCCATAAACACACTTGTTTAGTTTCCACAATTTTTCTTCCATATCACCAGTTTCTTTATGTGGTTTCAAAAATTGCTCACCCTGAAAAATCATTGCTTTTGTATCTATCGATCTGTTCCCAAAAAAATCTTCAAGCAGTAGAAGTGTACTGATATGAATGTAGAATAAACTTGCTGAAGGTAAAAGATAGCTGCTGTATTGTTCCACCATCATATACTAGCATATTAATACCCATGACCCTGAGATGACATCAAAACCTTTTAATTTTCGTAACCCTACCAGGAAGCCTGGTGCAGCCCCGACATCCTTAGCAGCGGCAGAGAGAGGCGGCTAACCGTTATGTCCTGATGTCTGTGATGTCCATGGCAGACATCATCTGGTGGTCTGAGTCCTGGAGTAACCGGCCTCATAAGGGTTTCTTGTGTAGGGGCAGAAGCACCCTCAGTGGCTTGTGCTGCTGAAGTTGGTTAGAGCACAGGCTGAGGGGACTGTGAGTGTCCTGAGTGGACCCCTGGCGTGCCTGGCTGATGCTCATCCTCCCTGTGGGTGCCAGAGGGCTCCAGCATTACACCCGGAGGAGATGGGACATCTGGAGGGAGGTCAAGGTGCCTGGTTCCCATGTGGCCTATATCCTGATGGTGACCACTAGAGTACATGCCATGGGGTGCAGTGCTGAGCACAAATCCAGCAGGGCCTGCTGGTCCAAGGTCTCTGTGGTGATTGCCATCCTCTCTATGGTGACCCTGAGGTGCTCACAGATTGGAGCCATGACATCAGATAGAAGTCCTAGGATAGGCTCCTCCATCGTGTGTTCTGCGCTGACGATTGACTGTAGAAACTGTGCTCGATGTTCTGCCACCTTGCATCTCCACCAGTGAGCTGGCAGCTGCTTCCAAGGTTCATCATCTGACTGGACAGAGAAGGTGGCTGGTCCACCGCAGCCCTCCGAGTACCGGAGTTCTGGGCTGTTCCTGCCTCTGGGATCAGTGAGATATTCTTTAGAAAGTGTCCTCTAACCCAGGACTACATTCCACTGAGGTGTGTGTCTCTGCACCAGTGGAGGGTACAGGTGAGCACCGTGATGATTCTTCCTGAGTCCCTTCATCCTCAGACGTGTCCTGGGGGTTTAGAGGATGGCTGGGCCGGCTTGCTGGCTGCAGTCTGCTAGTATCTGCAAAAGACAAAGGGCGTTTTTAGTGAATGAGCTGAAGCCAATTCGGGATACATTTCACTTACTTTGAATTGCAGGATTGGGGGAAGTGATTGTGCTGAGATCTGTCCTAGGTTTCTGTAGGAGGCCAAGCTCTGCATTGTCACACGATCGATCCCGGTTCTCACCAGTGCATTCCGCAGCAGCTTCCTTTAACTCGGTGAGACCGATGACCTCTGCCATACTCTCCCCAAGTCTGCACACACCCTCGCTTGATTTGATTTGATTTATTATTGTCACATGTATTAGTATACAGTGAAAAATATTGTTTCTTGCACACTATACAGACAAAGCTTACCGTTCATAGCGAAGGAAAGGAGAGAGTGCAGAATGTAGTGTTACAGTCATAGCTAGGGTGTAGAGAAAGATCAACTTAATGCAAGATAGGTCCATTCAAAAGTCTGACAGCAGCAGGGAAAAAGCTGTTCTTGAGTCAGTTGGTACGTGACCTCAGACTTTTGTATCTTTTTCCCAACGGAAGAAGGTGGAGAAGAGAATATCCGGGGTGCGTGGGCTCCTTAATTATGCTGGCTGCTTTTCCGAGGCAGCAGCAAGTGTAGATAGAGTCACAGGTTTGGCCTGCAAGGGGACAAAAGAAAGAGATGTGAACAGAGGGGATGGAGCAGAGGTTGGGTGAAATGTATGTCTCCTGCTTGTGGTGAGCCTTCCCCAGAAGGGACAGAGATTGGATGGGATGGTGGTGATGGTAGTTGGGTATTATGTCCTGCCCACAAAGAGCAGGACAAATTCAGTCTGGCCAAACTGCCACGCCAATTAACTCTCAATCATCAGTAAAGTAATGGAAGATGTCATTAACAGTGCTATCAAGTGCACTTACTCAGTAACAACCTGCTCATCAATGCTCAGTTTGGGTTCCACCAGGGCCATTCACCTCCAGACTTTATTACAGATTTGCCCAAAAATGGACAAAAAGAACTGAATTCAACAGGTAAGATGAGAGTGAAAGCACTTGGCATCAAATCAGCAATTGACTAAGTGCAGCGTCAAGGAGCCCTAACAAAATTGATGTCAATGGAATCAGGGGGAAACTCTCCAGTATCTAGAGACCTAACTAACACAAAAGAAGGTGCCATGGTTGCTGCAATTAGAGTCCTAGGCCCAACCATGTTCAGCTGCTTCATTAATGGACTTCTGTCCATCATAATGTCGGAAGTGGGGATGTTTGCTGATGATTAGATAGTGATATTGAAGCAGTCTGTGCCCACATGCAGCAAGACATGGACAACATTCAGCTTTAGGCTGATAAGAGCCAAGTAATGTTCAGACAACGCAAATGCCAGGCAATAATAATCTTCAACAAGAGAGAATCTAACCACCTCCCTATGATTTTGAATGGCATTAATATTCCTGATTCCCTATCATCTAAAGGCATTGACTGGAAGCATCACCAGAGCAACAATATTAGTACTGTGGGCTGGTAATTCTGTGGCGAGTAACTCAACTCCTAACTCACCAAACCTGTCCACTATCTACAAGACACAACTCAGGAATGTGACGGAATACTCTCCACTTGACTGGATAAGTGCAATTCCAACAACACGCAAGAAGCTGACCGCCATTCAGGACAAAGCAGCTTTCCTAATTGACACCCTTTATTATGCACTCATTCCCTTCACCACTGGCGCACTACAAGATGCAATTGTGGCACCTCTCTTTCTTCAACAGCATTTTCCAAACCTGCAATCTCTACCATCTAGGAGAACAAGGGCAGCAGAGGGATATTACCACTTGCACTTCCAGCTTTGAGGCACATAGCATCCTGACTATATTGCCATTTCTTCACTGTGGATCAGTAAAATCCTGGAACTTTCTCCCTCACAGCACTGTGGGTGTACCTACACCACATGGACTGCAGCGGGTTCCAGGAGGTGGCTCACATCTTCTCAAGAGTACTTAGGGATGGGTAACAAATGCTTTGCCAGTGGTGCTCACATCCCTTGAATGAATTTTTAAAAACGCTCATTTTATTTCTCCTCTGGTAATTGGTTCTCCATATCTAATATATGCCTAAATCAGCCGAGGGAATTAAATAATGCTATGTTACAAAACCTGATTATTTTACAGTTATATCATAAAGCATTGCTGATTGCGAAAGAGCAGATGGGATTGTTTGCTGGAATGATCAGATGACTTTATTCCAGTAACTGAGCAGGAATGTAATTTGACTCGAAACCAGTTTAGGGCACTGGTTTAAATTGCTGTGGCTGCCTTTGACGTACAAGCAAAGAACAAAGAACAATACAGCACAGGAACAGGCCCTTCGGCCCTCCAAGCCCCCGCCGCTCCCTGGTCCAAACTAGACCATTCTTTTGTATCCCTCCATTCCCATTCCGTTCATGTGGCTATCTAGATAAGTCTTAAATGTTCCCAGTGTGTCTGCCTCCACCACCTTGCCCGGCAGCGCATTCCAGGCACCCACCACCCTCTGTGTAAAATACGTCCTTCTGATATCCGTGTTAAACCTCTCCCCCCTCACCTTGAACCTATGACCCCTCGTGAACGTCACCACCGACCTGGGATAAAGCTTCCCACCGTTCACCCTATCTATGCCTTTCATAATTTTATACACCTTTATTAGGTCACCCCTCATCCTCCGTCTATCCAGGGAGAACAACCCCAGTTTACCCAATCTCTCCTCATAACTAAGCCCTTCCATACCAGGCAACATCCTGGTAAACCTCCTCTGCACTCTCTCCAAAGCCTCCACGTCCTTCTGGTAGTGTGGCGACCAGAACTGGACGCAGTATTCCAAATGCGGCCAAACCAACGTTCTATACAACTGCAACATCAGACCCCAACTTTTATACTCTATGCCCCGTCCTATAACGGCAAGCATGCCATATGCCTTATTCACTACCTTCTCCACCTGTGACGTCACCTTTAAGGATCTGTGGACTTGCACACCCAGGTCCCTCTTGCTATCTACACCCTTTATGGTTCTGCCATTTATCGTATAGCTCCCCCCTACGTTAGTTCTACCAAAATGCCTCACTTCGCATTTATCTGGATTGAACTCCATCTGCCATTTCTTTGCCCAAATTTCCAGCCTATCTATATCCTTCTGTAGCCTCTGACAATGTTCCTCACTATCTGCAAGTCCAGCCATTTTCGTGTCGTCCGCAAACTTACTGATCACCCCAGTTACACCTTCTTCCAGATCGTTTATATAAATCACAAACAGCAGAGGTCCCAATACAGAGCCCTGCGGAACATCACTAGTCACAGGCATCCAGCCGGGAAAAGACCCTTCCACTACCACCCTCTGTCTTCTGTGACCAAGCCAGTTCTCCACCCATCTAGCCACCTCCTCCTTTATCCCATGAGATCCAACCTTTTGCACCAACCTACCATGAGGGACTTTGTCAAAGGCTTTACTAAAGTCCATATAGCCTCTCCATTCTAAAAGATCTCTTTATTTTCCGTTGTGCATTGCCTGTTGCACGCTGCTTGTTTGTCTGGAAATATGTGGCAGAAGTGTAAATTACACAGCTAGAATTGTATTTTCTGCTGTGAATTCTGTTCAATAAATTTGGGTATTTGTTACATTATCAAATGATATTTATGAAAATAACCACTACATTTTGTCCAAAATCATTGAATTTATTAGATAAAAAGAATAAACTTGTTGCAATTCTTCAGTTTGTTCGGAGTCCCTACATTTGTTCTAATGGAGAATTCAGTGAAGTTGGAGTTTCAAAATGAATCTCCCGTACTCTGTGTACTGCAGAGTGCACTAGCATGAATCACTCCAGAAATCAGTGGGGGTGGGGCCTATTCCCGCTGGAGAGGCCGGCAGCATTGCGCTGAGTGGGCCACCGCACATGCGCCAATCTGTCAGCGCCGAGATCAGCGCATGGGCAAGTGTCTGCTGGCCTCTCGATCGCTGGCCAGCCCCGTGACCCCCGCAATGCCGGGTGTGTGACCCCCCCCCCCCAAACTGGCCTCCCCAAACATGCTTGGGCAAGCCTCGACCCACCTCTGCCCCCAGCCCACCTTGATGTTCACCCCGCCTCCGCTGCCGCGATTCTCCCCTGCCACTGGCTGTCCTGACCTCCCCCTGCAGCCCCAACCACCGCCCTCCCCCCTCCCCCCCCCAACCCCACCGCAGGCTGACACCCCCTCCCCCCACCCCAATGGCCAACCCCGATCGCTAGCCTCCCTCCCTCTGTCACTCAGCCCAAATGCAGAGTGGCAGCGGGACCCCCCACTCCCACCAATCGCCCCCCCCCCAAAGACCCTGCCCCCATCAGGCCCCGACACCTCGGCACTGCTTGATGCCCGGTGGGCAGTGCCAAAATGTTCCCTGGGCTCTGGCACTTTGCCTCTTTGGCAGTGTCAGGGGGCCCAGGTTGGCACTGTCAAGGTGCCAATACCCGGGGGCACACCTCCACCCTGGGTGCCTGACCTTCGGGGGGGCCATCAAGGACCTCCCCTTCACTCCAGCAGGACCGCCAGCTCCTCGCAAGTGGGGAGCTATTGTAAGCCCGGCTGGAGTGAGATATTCCTGGCTGGGATGGGGCGGGGGGAGAGGCTAGTGGGAGATGTTAATTTGAATACATCATGCAGCTCTGCGCCGATTTCTGGCATGGAGCTGACAGCACCGGAAATCCGGCTACAAAAGCAGTGCAGTGGGACGGGAGAATCGCCCCCATGAAGTTTACTGTTGGCTTCAACTCCAGCTGGGCATACTGGCACTAAAGGTGCTGTGAGAAAATGATGAAAACAGTTTGCATTTATATAGAAATCCTTGAATGCAGTGACATGTTTGAGCTTCAAAAACGGCTGACAGGTTTCACACTGTAGGAGTTTTAACAACACCAGGTTACAGTCCAACAGGTTTATTTGGTAGCAAATGCCATTAGCTTTTGGAGCGCTGTTCCTTCGTCAGAGGGAGTGGATATCTGCTCTCAAACAGGGCATAGAGCAGATATCCACTCCATCTGATGAAGGAGCAGCGCTCCGAAAGCTAATGGCATTTGCTACCAAATAAACCTGTTGGACTTTAACCTGGTGTTGTTAAAACTCTTACTGTGTTTACCCCAGTCCAACGCCGGCATCTCCACATCAGGGTTCACACTCAGCAGCAGCTTCAACACAGGCCCCTGGAGGACACCACTACACACCTCCCTCTAGCTTTTCACCACTATTTTCTGTTGAGAAAAATCATTGGCCCAGGCTTTGCAGTCTGGGCCAATGGCCGAGCAGTTCCCTCTCAAGCTTCCTATCTTCTATTCTCCTAAAAGTGGGGACTAGACTTTTTAAATGTGTTTTAAACTGAACCTAAAGGCAGTTGGAGATAGGAGGTTTGAGAGGGAACTGCTCTCAACTCTGCTAGAAGCAGCAAAGCTATACAATGGAGTAATGGGCACGCGAGCAAGCTCCAGAGAAGCTAAAGGACGGTTAGTTCTAGAAACCAAGGAATGGAAAAGAAGCTCCAGGAATATTGAAAATAACGGAACAAAGAGGAATTGCCATTGAGCTCAAAGTCAGACCTGGGAAGAGAAGAGCTAATGAGATTGGCTATAGAAGAGCTACATATCTGAGCTATTGTAAGATTTGGTGTCCTTATTTCTAGTTTTTAAAACAATCGTATACTGTTGGTGACTGGGCACTTGGAGTTTTTGTGTAGAAGTTTGGATGCATGTTGAAATTCAAGACAAATGAGTACTGAAAGGAGAGTTGGGAAACCTGGAGGCAGATCCTTGCTAAAACAGATGAAAGAAAGCCTTGTTTGAAAGGTAAGTCGGAAAAATTGGAGGTGGATCCTTGCTGAAAAACAGCTGAGGGAAAGCATTGGGTGAAAGAGGATTATAAAGAGTGTCTTTTGAGAGTGGAATTTGGAAACACTCATGTGACAAGCATCTGGGGGGACTTTGAGGAGAAATCCACAGATCGATTTAATGGCATCTGCCACTTGGTTTCACAATGTGATGTTGTCTGTCCACAGTTAGCCAGCTGGGTTACAAGGGCTGTGTGTTTATTGGGAACATCACAACATAAGACATATTTTGTAACCTGTGGCATCCTCAAAATCTGTGAATGTTTGTGAAGATAAGTAGAAGTGAAGGAGTATTGTATTCTATGATGTTATGATTCTATGTATTATAGGGTTAATGTTTATTTTTTTGTTGTTAAAAGCTAATTGGTAGCTTTGTGATTATGCTTATTTAAAAAAAAATAGAAGTTACGATCTTTTGAGTCAGGGTTCAATCCTAGGATTTTCCCATCCAGTAGTGACATCAACTGGGATTGTAACAAAAGTTAGCTCAAAATATCTACTAATTAATCAGTTAACAGTGCTCCATGAATATAAAATTATTTTTTTAAGGGCAAGTTTTGTTGTTTGTTAAATTTTAAAACAAGGTTAAGCCTGATTAAATAAAGTATTACTTTTTATGGGTTTTCAAGGGATTCTATGATTCAATGATTCAAGGGAAAAATGGAAGCAGGAAAGTTGAAATTTGTGCTGATTTCATTATTACCTGAGAGGATGTAGGGGTTGGAGTTGGTGGGGGGTTCACCACACATCCTGTGTTGAAACCCTGAGTGAAAAATCACAATGTCAGGATTTCTGTGCTAATCTACACATGCGGCATCCCGGAGTTGCGATCAGTGTCAGAGGGCTGCCTTCAGAGGATAAGAACAGTAAACAGAACAACTCTCACCATCGCCCCAACCGACAAAATCCAGGTCAATCGAAAAGAAAGAAGCTGACATATCTGCTATGTCATGGTGACACTGTATGCAAATTCTTGACTAAGCATTCACCATATTTCACTGTAAGCCAATTAGCAAATCAGAGTACCAGATATAATATCCAGCACTCATCTAGTCTGAAATGTGTTGCCAGAGATTGAGGAATCTGAGCTGACTTATCCATTAAATATGGTTAAGCTCTGATGAAGGGTCATCCAGACTCGAAACGTTAGCTCTATTCTCTTTCCACAGATGCTGCCAGACCTGCTGAGATTTTCCAGCCTTTTCTGTTTTGTTTCAGATTCCAGCATCCACAGTAATTTGCTTTTATCCATTAAATATTTCCGACCATTGGAAAAGATATATCAATAAAGGCAATAAAATGTCGACCTATGGGACAAGATAGTTGAAAAGTATGGGTGGCACGGTGGCACAGTGGTTACCACTGCTGCCACACAGCACCAGGGACCCGGGTTTGATTCCCGGCTTGGGTCACTGTCAGTGCGGAGTCTGCACATTCTCCCCGTATCTGCGTGGGTTTCCTCCGGGTGCTCTGGTTTCCTCCCACAGTCTGAAAGATGTGTATAGAGGTGTACAATATAGTTGCTGTAACTTAAATTGTGAGAGTGGATCAGGGATGCAGATTGAAACTACTCTAAAGCAACTTTAGGATTAATGCAAGTCATTTTGATCATTGATTAGCTGATGGATTGGACTAAAGGATGTAGCAGTGAAGGAGAAATTCATTGAAGAGCAATTTGCGTGTCATCTCTGAGACTGCCCATTTCCATCTCTATAACGTTGCACAACCTTGACACTGCCTCACATAATCTTGTGCTGAAACCATCATCCATGACTTCGCTGCCTCCAGATTTGGCTATTCCAATGCATTCACGACCAGCCTCCTGCATTCGATCCTCTGTAAACTCTGCTACCTGTATCCTTACTCGCAACAAGTGCTGGAAAATCTCAGCAGGTCTGACAGCATCGGTGGAGAGAGAATAGAGCCAATGTTTCGAGTCAGGATGGCCTGGGCCCTGCTGAAATTTTCCAGCATTTTTTGTTTTTGTTTCAGATTCCAGCATCCGCAGGTATTTTGTTTCTACCTTTCACCTATGTGCTCGCTGACCTACATTGCCTCCTGGTCAATGCCTTGATTTTAAAATTCTCATCATTGTTCTCAAATCTCGCCATGGGCTTACCCCTATCTTTTCATCAGCCGTGGCCTATTGGAATTCCTTCCCAACACCTCTCCGTCTTTTGCTTTATGACCAAATGTTTTGGCCAACTGTCCTTACATAGCCTCATGTGACTTTGTGGCAATTTGCTTTCTTTGGGGTGTTTTATTACGATAAAGGCACTATTTCAATACAAATTGATGTTGATAATGTGGTGGGGAGGCTGAGGTGCTATAGAATGAACAAATTATGGGCTGAATTGTGGTTCTCCACCCTAGTATGACTGTAATGCTACATTCCGCACCCTCTCCTTTCCTTCTCTATGAACGGTATGCTTTGTCTGAAAAACGTACTGGTTAGGTGGATTGACCCGAACAGGTGCCGGAGTGTGGTGAGGAGAAGAATTTCACAGTAACTTCATTGCAGTGTTAATGTAAGCATTACTTGTGACTAAAAATAAACTTTAACTTTTTTGCTTAGCATGCAAGAAACAATGCTTTTCACTGTCTCCCAATACATGTGACAATAAGAACATAAGAAATAGGAGCAGGAGTAGGCCATCTGGCCCTTCGAGCCTGCCCCGCCATTCAACAAGATCATGGCTGATCTGAACCGAATCAGTTCCACTTACCCGCCTGCTCCCCATATCCCTTAATTCCCTTAGCGATCAGAAATCTATCTACCCGTGATTTAAACATATTCAACGAGGTAGCCTCCACCACTTCAATGGGCAGAGAATTCCAGAGATTCACTACCCTCTGAGAGAAGAAGTTCCCCCATAACTCTGTTCTGAACCGGCCCCCATTTATTTTGAGGCTGTGCCCTCTCGTTCTGGTTTCCCTTCTAAGTGGAAAGAATCTCTCTACCTCTACCCTATCCAGCCCCTTCGTTATCTTATATGTCTCTATAAGATCACCCCTCAGCCTTCTAAACTCCAACGAGTACAGACCCAATCTGTTCAATCTCTCCTCATAAGCTACACCCCTCATCTCCGGTATCAACCTGGTGAACCTTCTCTGCACTCCCTCCAAGGCCAATATATCCTTTCGCAAATAAGGGGACCAAAACTGCACACAGTACTCCAGTTGCGGCCTCACCAGTGCCTTGTATAGTTGCAGCAAGACCTCCCTGCTTTTATATTCTATCCCCCTCGCGATAAAGGCCAACATTCCATTCGCCTTCTTGATCACCTGCTGCACCTGCAGACTGAGTTTTTGCGATTCGTGCACAAGGACTCCCAGGTCCCTCTGCACAGCAGCATGATGTAATTTTTCTCCATTTAAATAATATTCCAATTTACTATTATTTCTTCCAAAATGGATAACCTCACATTTGCCAACGTTATATTCCATCTGCCAGATCCTCGCCCACTCGCTCAGCCTGTCCAAATCTCTCTGCAGACTTTCTGCGTCCTCCACGCAATTCACTTTGCCACTCATCTTCGTGTCATCAGCAAACTTTGATATCCTCCACTCAGTCTCCTCCTCCAGATCATCTATGTAAATGGTAAATAGTTGAGGCCCCAGCACCGATCCCTGCGGCACGCCACTGGTCTCCAACTGCCAACCAGAAAAGCACCCATTTATTCCAACTCTCTGCTTCCTGTTAGATAGCCAATCCCCAATCCACGCCAACACCTTACCCCCAACTCCGCGTACCCCAATCTTCTGCAGCAATAGTAAATCAAACCAAAATGAATAGTTTCCCTGACTGAGAAGTAAGGTCATGTAATTACTAAGTTTTTTTAAAAAAGCTTAGTAATTTTGTTTTAAACGTGTGCCGTTATATTTGTAATCTGCCACAATGACAACGATTGCGAAAGCCATTTGCACAGATGGGACTGGGAGAGACTGGGTTTGATTGACAGCTTGGGCCCAGGTTGATGAGCTGAGCAGGGAGCACGTGACGGGCCAGCGCCCCTTGTGCGCATGCCAGTTAAGTTGTTGTTGTAGCTGCCGGCGGCCGGGAGCGGAGTCAAAATGGCGGCGGGGATGGCGGTGTGGAGCATGGATTGAAGGGGTGTCAGATACTTATTTGCGCTTCTCCTTGTTTACATTCATCAGGAGCGGGATGGAGGCGGGCCGGTTTGCGGAGGGGCAGTTCGAGGGAAAAGAAATCCGCATCATCGGCTCGGAACTGGTGGAAAATTATACGGTGAGAGAAAGAAAGACACTTTGGTGTTTGGGTATCTGGGGGGCAGGGTCTGAGACTGGGACAACCGCAAAGTGAGGGACCCGGGAAGAGGAACCTGACTTTTAAAATGGGAGGAAAGAGCGGAAAGGATCCTTCCACTCCACCACCTTCTGCTTTCAGCGGATTCTCCCTCCTTTAAACAGGATCTCAATCTGTAATCCAGTTTTAATCTGAAATGGGCCATAATTGAACATTATTTATTGCCTCCATGATGGATATAAATATGCTGTGGAAATGTTGCTAACGTGACATTACGCTTGCAACAACAGCCCACCCCATCACCGACTTGTATGGAAGTATTCATAGCATGATGTTGGGCCAGGGATTTAGATAGCATGCTCTTTTTTTTAGCGTTTAATTTATTTATTAGTGTCACAAGTAGGCTTGCATTAACACTGCAATGAAGTTACTGTGAAGACCCCCTAGATGGACTCAAGCGTTTGTTTTATTTCAGATCAGTGTAAATCCTTCTGACCTATATTGCCTTAAAAAATATTTGCGTGGAGGCCAGAATGGAAACAGATTTCACTTTGAAAAATATCTTCATTGGACCAGCCGAACTGCACCCTTCAAGGATCGGGTGCAGACCATTTTCTTCTCTCAAATTGTCAAGCAAGTAGATCAGAATGCTGATTTCTCTGTGAATTTATCAGTATCTTTCTGACTAATTTAGATGCATCCAGCAGATTATAACGGGACTTTCCTGCATCTGATATTTCCTCCATCTGAGAGGTGTCCAGTTTCTAACTCATCCTATAAATAATTTGATCTCTTTGCATGAGAATTGGCTCCTTCCCTCCCATATTTAGTGTGTCTAGTAGTGAGTAGCTGAGTCACAGAACTCAGGATGATCACAGGTTTGATGTTATCAGATAGGAGGGTGGTGGTGGTGGTGTTAAGAATATCGGTAATTTTGGATTAGAAAGAGGTAGGGAAAGCTATGGTTTTGGGTCCTGATTATTATCTAGTGACCTGGGGCAGAGAGATTCTGTCTGTTTCTTAAATGAGGGTAGAACTTGTTATGATGGTCCTTATTTTTGAATAATAGCTAAAATTTTGTCAAGGTTTCACCTGACTAACAGGTGAAGTACTGGAGAATGCCTCTAACCCTATATCTGACCCTATAATCCACTGAAAAATCAGCATTCTGCCAATTCTGATCTTCTGTGCATTCTAAATTTTCTTTGACAGTGTATTCAGCTGTCAAGGCCTGTATTTCTGCAATTCCCTCCAGAAACCTCTGCATGCTTCATCTCTCTTTCCTTTTTTAAGGTGCTCCTTAAAACCTGCAGCTTTGATGAGGTCTTTGGTCACTGGCTGTTATATCTCATTATTTGACTCTGTCAAATTGGGTTCAATAATGTTCTTACGTAGGATTTCAAAACATAGATAGATACATGGTACTATGTAAATATATTTTGTTCCCAGTAAAACCAACCAAGCAAGGAATCAATTTCAGAAGAAGTAGGAATGAAGAAAAGATTAGAATAAGATTGTCCTTGAGATCAGTTGGGCTTCTGCCAGTGCTGCTCTCTAACTGGTTGAATTTGAGTACTGTGTTCTCTTATCTTCTGTTTTTGGGAAAACACATCCACCTACTAATGATGGAGACCTTTATATTTCCTTTACATTTGATCAAATTTATTTTATTCCTCTTTCCAAATCTTGATCAATCCAAAGATTAATGAAAAATGAGTGAAGTGCAACACATTGGTGTTGATTAGTTAGCCAATAGGTCAAGGAAGAGCTGTAACAATATGTAAAGAATCAAATGTGGCAAAAATGGAGTAGAAATGGAAAAGCACAGGTGTACTAGTATTTTTTGACTATTTTCTGAGGTTAAAACTGCAAACTACTTGTGTTAGTTTAATTCAAAACTCCAAACAAATTATAGTAATTGCTGAGCTGTTACCCAAGTTAAAATTCCAACATTATTGGATCCTGTCTGATCTGAAGTTGAAAGTTTATTTGATTTTGTAATTTCAACGGACATTGCATCTCGGAAATGTACTGTGCCCTTAACAGCATTTTCAGTTTTGCAGGTACAGTACTCATGGTAATTTTTTAGTAACTTGTGACTGAGAAACACAGGAAGTCATAATTTCCTGGTTTAGACTTTTGGATTTGGCCACTCTTTTGTTTCTGTGTCTTCTACATTAAGATTTGTAAGGAGAATAATATGTATTTGTCGAGTTTGGGTGGCAAGAAAGAACTAAAGTTCTTATTTGACTTTCAACATCCGGTCCTATTAAAGAAGAAATAAACTTCAATACTTTTAGATTTGTGACAGGCCTGACTCTGCAGTGAAATCAAAACAGCAATTTTAAGATATGAGCCAAAGAAAGCATTGATATGTGATCCACACCCTCTCCCACCTCCCAATTTTTTGTGTGGATGTTTTGCATTCATTCTTCATAGTACAGAACATTTGTTGAGATATGGATTATTGCACACTGGAGCTCAACTCAGGTTGTACCTATCTTGTTGCATGAAAATTTAATAATCTGCCTAAGTGCTCAGAGCATGAAAGCTCTAAATGTTGACTTTAGAAATAAATCTAATATATTCAACAGATTTCATGTTCTTTTGAACTTAAAAGTTTAAATCTTTGCACGTAGTTGATGTCCAATTCTCAGGTAACTGATCAGGAAAACTGGGACATAGCCTTTGAGATTATTTTTGGGCTGCCAGCTTATTTGATTTCTAGTGCAGTATGGTTAGTTACTACTTTTGAGCTGAATGTTGTCATCATCTACAATCCTGGCAATCAGCACTTCCAGCTGGATATCCTGAATGTTGATCAGCGGGGTCTCCTTGCCTGATTTCACACCAGCACGGGAGACATGTCATCATAGCCTCTGGCTTAGCTGAGATCAGCTGATTTGTGAAAACAGTGGTTTGAATCTGACACCTTTCTTGTCAGTGTGGATCAGCTGTTCACTGAGCTTTGAGGAAGGTGCATTGTTATTCTAAAGTTTTGTGAGGTTCTGAATAGAGCATTTTATATAATTGGTTTGAATTTTTAAAAATTAATGCAGATGTGAAATAAATATTTCAAATTGTTTTGCTGAACAATCAAAAAATTTGTGTTATTGTATAAGTAACCATAGCTTTAATTAAAATTGTTTCACCATTTCAAAACTGATTGGTTTTATGATGGACAAACTGTCCAACTGTGATGGACAGTTGTTTCAAATTACTCACTGATCAGGAGTCGTTTGTTGCCTTTTCCATTGCATTAAGGTAGCGTACAGGTTTGCTTTGGTGGCCTGTATGGAACAGAAAGATTGACTTGCCTTGTTACAGACCAAAAGCATGTCAACTTTGGGTGTTGCTGCTGTTGGTGTGAATGCCTCTTCTGGCATTGCATTGTCTGATTTGTTGTGTTGCCCTCTGGCAAGTTTTCAGATGAGATGAACCAACATTTCTGCACACTGGAAAAGGGGAAAACCAGCTCGTTTGCAAATATTTGAACACAGTCAAGTTAATAATTGATTGAGAAAATATTTGATTAAATTGATATTTATTGGTGGAAATTGATTTATTGTCACATGTATTGGTATACGGTGAAAAGTATTGTTTCTTGCGTGCTATACAGACAAGGGATACCATTCATAGAGGAGGAAAGGAGAGGATGCAGAATAAGATCAACATAATATAAGGTAGGCCCATTCAAAAGTCTGACGGCAGCAGGGAAGAAGCTGTTCTTGAGTCGGTTGGCACGTGATCTCAGATTTTGACTCCAGTCGGAAAAAAGATGTGCTTTCTATAGTGCATCTGTAAAAGTTGGTGAGAGTCGTAGTGGACATGCTGAATTTCCTTGGCCTCCTGAGAAAGTAGAGGTGTGGCTGGGCGTTCTTAATGATAGCGTCTGTGTGGAGGGACCAGGACAGGTTGTTGGTGATCTGGACACCTAGAAATTTGAAACTCTCGACCATTTCCACTTCATCCCCATTGATGTAGATAGGGGCATGTTCTCCACTGTGCTTCCTGAAGTAAATGGCGATCTCCTTTGTTTTACTGACATTGAGGGAGAGATTATTGTCATTGCACCAGTTCAGCAAATTTGTCAGTGAATTGATTATTTACTATGCATTGTAGATTAATTTAATTAATGCAGAACTAATTTTCTGTCTGAAGATTCTGTTTTTGGGTCAGGGTTGTCTAACCATTTTTCTTGCTTTGTTCCAACTTCAATCAGAATTTAGGTATTTTCTTCTGCACTACACTGACAAAAAAGAGCAGGAAAAGTCACCTGCCACCCTCCCTCCCCCAGCCAAATTTTGTATTATTTAAATACTGTGTAATTGTACAGTATTCGATAAAATATATTAGTATTGGTCACATACTTGTACAAGGGTGGGGAAAGCATTCAAGTGATCAGTGTTCAGCTGGAGTAGCGGAAATCTTGTCTGAGAATTGATCTTCCGCTATTTCACCAAGTAGTGTAGAAGGTAAGGCCCAAACTTAACTTAAACTGTAAGTATCTGGGATATACAATACTTTTCACTGTATGCTAATACATGTGACAATAATAAATCAAATCAAATATGAATGCTTATTTAAAAATTAGTTCATGGAATATGGTTTCATGGGTAGCTGCAGCATTTATTGCCAATTCCTAATTGGTTTTGAACAGATGGCAGTGAACTGCCTTATTGAAATATTTTAGTCCATGTGCTGAACATAGTCCCACAGTGCTGTTAGGCAGGGAATTCCAGGATTTTGATGCAACACTAACTGATTTAGAAATATATTGTATGTCCTGGAAGTGATGTTCTCATTTACTGACTCTCCTTATGAGTGGTAGAGATTGTGGCTTTGGGAGGTACTGTTGAAGAAGCCTTGACAAGCTGTTGCAGTGCATCTTGTAGATGGTTCACAATGCAGCCACCTCATGTCGGTCTTGGGGGAAGTGAATGATTAATATGATGGATGGGTGCCATGTTATTGCTAAGGTTTTTATTGTGGTTAATTTGGTTTTAGACTGAACAGTATTTTTTAATTCTTGTTTTGACATCAGACAGAATTTTTGTTACGATTTTATCTTGATCTAATTTTTTCTTTTCCCATATTGATTCATTACTCTCCTCAAAGAGAATGAATGAACTTGGTTTGATGTACTGTGGGTTACATTAAAAGGTTGATGACATTTTAGCAGTTGGCAAAACATCAAATGTGTATATCTCTTCCTTAATTATTTAAATCACTGCTGCATATTGGTAGTTGTCACTAATGAAAGCCTATAACTTTCTTAGGTGTATATCATAGAAGTGAAAGTTGGGAATCATCAATGGACAGTTAAACACCGCTACAGTGATTTTCATGAGCTACATGAAAAGGCAAGTTTTTTGCATATTGTAAAACACGTGTTGTTTTACTAAGATTCTTTGTAGTCACTAAATGCTAGATGCATGGCACTTTCTGCCAAATATTCTGCAAAGCAGGTTATGCTGTGAAATCTGACATGCAACAACAAAACTTCCACGTAGCTTTTATGCAGGGATGCACATCAAATTGACATTTGGTTTGTATACCAGATTTCAGTTTCTGCTCTAATTGCTGCTCCAATGGCCTAGGAAACTAGCTGCACCCTCAATCAATTGGCAGCAGTGATCTTCTCAACCAGTGGTTATCAAATCTTTGGTAAATGTTGGCACACTCCTAGCTTGCCAAAGACAATATTAACTGTCTAAAGAAACTCGGGAGTATCACTGCATAAATTGCTTTTAAGTCAACAAATGCACAGATCTGACACCCCTTTTGAACTACATTGGCAAAAAGGTTTTTGGGGTTTTGATTTGCAAATTTGTATTCTAAACAATTTGCTCTGTGACTTGCCTTGTTGCTTGTGATGTGCTTAGTACTTTTATGCCAGTGTGCATTGGAACTTAGCTTTCATAATTATAACTACTCCCCATAATTTTGTGTTTCTGTCATTTATGTCTGCACCAGACATGGGCTGCTGTCGCTGCTGCTTTGTATTGGCTGTTTGTGTGCTCATTGCAATGAAGCTCTGATGCAATAAGCTTAGAATACATATTCTGGATAATTAAGCTGTATTGTGTGTATCTTGAGCCTTTCGAAAAAAACAACTGATGGTTCATCTTGTGTTTTCTATGTGTCTCTCTTATTCAAGTTTGAAGTTGTGTGATCTACCTCAGTTCTAGACTGCATAAACCTATCCCCTTTAATAATATTGTAATTCAGTTGAGCAAAACATGGCAATGGAATTAAAAATATAAGTTATCAGACCCAGATATGTATTCCAGTACTCAAGAAATCAAAACTATTTTGAAACAGTGATTGTGCTTAAAGACTAGAGGGTGGTAAATGTTACACCTTATGCAAGAAAGGGCAACTGGATAAACTAGAAATCAGAAGCATTAATCATCATTTTTATAAGTAAACTTCTTGAGTCTATAAAATAGTGATGCAATTAGTGTACACTGAGACTTGACCTAATTGGGGTTGTCATGATGAATTTATAAAGGACAGATAAAACTTGATTAAATGTTTGAGGAAATCTCATTATATAAATAAAAATTAATGCAGAAGCCATTTTACTTGTGGATTTTCAGAAGACAATTTTGATAAGGTTCGCAGTAAGAAACTAATGCATGAATGAATAGCTGTTCACAATAGAGTCTGGGCATTGACTCTGATCCATTGATCTCTGCTGAAGCTTCTTCTCTTGCATTCCTTGTAATTGAGTTGGATATGGACACAGATACCAGAGTCAGGGGCTTGGCAAATCTGAGAAGGAGATTGAAAGAGGGTACAGATGGGATCATGGAGCGGGTGGAGAGTTGGCAGATGCAGTTTGCTGCAGGGACCTATAATTGGATACATTTTGGAGGCAGCAAAAAGTTTGAATTTAATACATCATCCTTAACATAAAGGGACATCCAAAGCCATTTCTCAAATGTGCATTGAGGAAAATAAGTTTTTGGAGACGTTATTTATAAGTTTGAAAAAATAAATTGGATTCTGTGTTTATTACACAGCATTGAAAATAAAAATAATTTTTACGAAAACTGGTCAAGCCACAGATTATTGAATTTAGATCTGGGCATTGCATTGTAGGAAAGATTGAACAATGGCAGAATAGGGAAGATTTATTGTTATAATTACTGAGAATAAAAGGTAAGTAAAAGACTATAGAGAAGATTAAGGTGGAATTTAAGCAGTTTTCCAAAGGTACGTTGCAAACTATTGTTCCAAGTGATTGGTAAATTTGAAACCAGCAGCCAAAACTCTGAATTAGCTGCAGAAAAATGTAGGGAAAGATTTTTGCGCACAAAGGATTGAGATTTTGGAATGCTGGTTTCAAATTTACCAATCACTTGGAACAATAGTTTGCAACGTACCTTTGGGAAACTGCTTAAATTCCACCTTAATCTTCTCTATAGTCTTTTACTTACCTTTTATTGCCATTGCCAGATAATTAAAAAAGAAGACTAGCAGGCGGACAGGGAAGTGGGCTTTTAGTATTTGGTTCAAATAGAAGCTGACACAAGCATTGTGGTGAACAACAGCTTCCTGTGCTGTTATTTCTGTGATTATTTCTTAGAATTCCAATTTAAGGAAAATTTTAATTCTAAAGTGTTGAAGTAACTGTTAATGTGAAGCATTTTTTGTTCATTGGATATGTGTGCATTTATTGACCGATCCTTTGTGGTTGATGTAGAGATTTTGTCCTTTGTAGAGATTTACATAATGGTGTTTACCAGGCTATTTCAGAAAGTATTAGGAGTCAACATATCTGTGACATGGATGTCAGAGATGATTGGGTTCCCTTCTTTTGATAGCTTTAACAGTCAGTTTTGAATTGCTTGTGTGCGACACATATGCCCATCTGAGAGGAAGCTCATTCCATTCATGTTGGCTAAGCCAGGTCAATGTTAATTCAATCTTGAGTGTGGGTTGTATGGACAGAATATTCAGGCACATTTTCCAAAACTATTTTGTCTGTTTGATGTTGAATTTTTTTAATGCCCAAGTTCTTGAGGCTGATCTTATGTCCAAGTTGCACTTTCTTGCTCAAACATGGATGGATTCTAAGGTTGGAGAAGATAAATAGAGAAAACAATTGTGTGTTTTCCAAGCAATAGTTGGTGAGTGGGTGGAATTTTCATCAGTCTAAAGTTGTATAGTCTCCTTTCAGAAGTGCCTCCTTTGCCTCCCAACCACTGGGAAATACGAGCTCAATACCTGTTCAATGATGAACATTTCCAGTAGAATGGAAAGTCGTTAATGAATAAAACCACAATAAATATCCTGAGCAGGTTGCTAGCATGTTGTCCATCACTTTTTAATTATTTTCTGTAACTGCCATTAGATAGTGAAATGTACACTTTCTTTTTTTCACTGCTCCAAGTTGCTCTATCAGTGCATTAAGAAAGCCATCATATTGCAAAATATTTCTTTGGTTCACGTTTCTTCATGCTCTAGTGAATGCTTTGCGTTTGTAACTGATACCTGCTTTGATTAATTAAAAATCTAATGGTCTATGCCATTTCAGCTTTAAGAAATATGTTCTTTAACATCTTTATTCTGTTTTAGCTAACTGCAGAAAAGAAGATTGACAAAAACCTACTTCCACCAAAGAAGATCATTGGCAAAAATTCCAAAACATTTGTAGAAAAAAGACAGAAAGAGTTAGAAGCCTATTTGCAAACCCTCCTAACGAAGTTCCCACATGCTGCACCAAAAGTTTTGTCCTTTTTTCTGAATTTTCATCTATATGTAAGTTTTAAAAAAAAAAATCTCATTCTGTAATAATGTTTGTTTGAGAATTTGATTTTTGTTTTATATATTTAAAATATCTCTGAAAAATGTGCAAGTCCTTGTGTACGTATTGGTGTCACTGGCAAGTTGATTATTTTTCCACCCTTACTTGCCATGGTAGACGGTGGTGTTCCTTCTTAACTGCTGTATGCAAATTTGATACAATTGAGTGGCTTGTTTGGCCTCTTTCAGGGGGCAGTTAAGGGCTGACCATGTTGGACTACAGTTCATAAAGGGCAAATGTGGTAATATTGGCAATTTTTCTTCCCGAAAGGACCGATTGTGATTTTATGGTAACGTGACAAGTTTATGGCCACTTTTACTATAATGATTTTTTACAAACAAATTTCACATTATCAAACGATTGTGATAAAAATTGAGGCACATTGTCTGGGTTATTAGTCAGGCTAATTTGACGCTTGTTTATCCTCCATGTGCAAAATGAAAATTCTAGTAACCTGGTATGTGGCTTGATATTGCTTTCTGAAAAAGAAATCTGCAACCCTGGCCAACTTTCCATTCTTTTCTTCCTATCTCCTCCATCTCTACACCCCTCCAGAATATGTGCACTCCTTCAATTCAGGTCTCTTGAGCAACTGAGACTTAATTTGCTCCGCCATTTGCATCTCCTCAATTACTGAAGCAGTCCATGTCCAAATACAGCAAGATCTGGACAATATCCAGGCTTGAGCTGATAAGTAACATTCATGCCACAAATGTGCCAGGCAAGGACCATCTCCGACAAGAGAGAATCTAACCACTGCCCCATGACATTCAATGGCATTAATAATGCTGAATCTCCCATTATCAACATCTTTGGAATTACCATTGACCAGAAACTGAACTGGACTTGCCACATAAATACCGTGGCTACAAGAGCAGGTCAGAGGCTAGGAATCCTGTGGTAAGTAACTCTCCTCCTGACTCTCCAGTGCCTGTTTATCATCGACAAGAAAAGTCAGGAGTGCAATGTAATGCTGTCTACTTGCCTAGATGAGTGTAGCGCCAACAGCACTGAAGAAGCTTAACACCATCTAGCCCATTGATTGCTACTCCTTTCATAAACATTCAATCCCTCCATCATTAATGAGCAACGGCAGCAGTGTGTGCCATCTGCAAGATGCACTTAGGAACTCACCAACGTTCATTCGGCAGCACCTTCCAAATCCATGACCACTAACATCTAGAAGGACAAGGGCAGTAGATACCTCAGGACACCACCACCTGGAAGTTCCCCACCAAGTCACTCACCATCCTAACTTGGAAATATATTGCTGTTCTTTCACTGTTGCTGGGTCAAAATCCTGGAATTCTCTCCCTAACAGCACTGTGCATGTACCTACACTTGAGGGGCTGAAACCCCCTCAAGAGCAACTAATGATGAGCAATAAATACTGGCCTGGCCAGCAACGGCCACATCTCAGTAATTAATTGTCCTGATAAGTGCGAGGCAAAAAGCTTCAACAACTTGTCTTTTTGTTCAGCAATGCTCAAATTCTGTGCTGTCAAATGACTATCATGAATATTTGGTATTTGTGAAGGAGAGTATATTTTCAAGGCATTAATCATTTAAGGTGATCTTAGAGAGAAATGATAATTCCCTATCTTTATCAATATGAAGTATGACAAATCAGGGAAGATTTGTGCTTTTAGAAAAACTACTTTTACAGTAGCGTCGAAATATAGAACAAAAGGTGTAGTTAATCAGGCTAAAGGCAATGGGTGCTGATTTGCATCTTGTCACAGAGCTGACTTCTGCCCAAAATCTTTCTGATTCATAGAGAACAGAAAATGAATGAACTGTGGAAAAATGTCTGACTCTGAACAGTTATCCATATATGTAGATCACGGTTGCACAGATGTGAAGATTTTGATTAGAATATTGTGTTCTTTTGTAGGAGATAAATGGCATTACAGCTGCCCTTGCTGAGCAACTGTTTCACAAAGGTATGGTCTTTAATTTTGAACGCTAAAGGTCTTGATGTTGTGGGTTGCAAATTTGTCTGCCTGGTTTTCTTTTTAAGATTGCAATAATTTCAGTGGGCTAATAATGAAGTATGTATGTTGAGGTCTGGAATTTTAAGGTATGAATAAAATGGAAAAAGACTCTCATAACTACGACAATATGATTATATTTTAACGTTTAGTGTCTCAAGCAGACTTGCATTAGCACTGCAATGAAGTTACTGTGAAAATCCCCTAGTCGCCACACTTCGGTGCCTGTTCAGGTACACGTAGGGAGAATTTAGCATGGCCAATGTAGCTAATCAGCACCTCTTGGACTGTGGGAGGAAACCAGAGTCAGGAAACAAAATCTTGTAATTTTAAGAATTAGTCTTATTAATCAAATTGGCAGAAATAAATGTTGTCTTAGTAAACTTTCCATCCATCAATTAAAATACCTGTTCTACATGTAACCCAGCTTACATTTTTTATCAGGTGGTGAAGTGTCATTTGTCTAAAAATGTTTATATTAATACAATTTATAGGTGAGCAATTGCTCTTGGCGGGTGAAGCTTTTTGTCTTAAACCACTGCAGTTGTATGCGATCACCCAACAACTGAGATTGGCCAGTCCTACTTGTGCCAATGGTGATGCCAAGACTGACCTTGGACACATCCTGGATTTTGCTTGTAGACTCAAGTATTTAAAGGTAAAAATCAATTCTCTAAAATTGTAATTGTAAAATCTCGTGTATAACTGGTACATTTTGCACTACCCTTAATGGCTTGCAAATTTTGGTTTGTGCCTGTTGATATTTTGGCACAACTGTAATTTTCATTTGCTTTTAAAATTGTGGTGGTGCAGCCAGTAATTTTTCAGGAAAGGAAAAAGGTAGGGCAGTTGATGTCATATACATGGATTTTAGTAAAGCGTTTGATAAGGTCCCCCATGGTCGGCTTATGATGAAAGTGAGGAGGTGTGGGATTGGATAGGTAACTGGCTGTCTGATCGAAGACAGAGGGTGGTGGTCGATGGAAAATTTTCGGATTGGAGGCAGGTTGCTAGCAGAGTGCCACAGGGATCAGTGCTTGGTCCTCTGCTCTTTGTGATTTTTATTAATGACTTGGAGGAGGGGGCTGAAGGGTGGATCAGTAAATTTGCTGATGACACCAAGATTGGTGGAGTAGTGGATGAGGTGGAGGGCTGTTGTAGGCTGCAAAGAGACATAGATAGGATGCAAAGCTGGGCTGAAAAATGGCAAATGGAGTTTAACCCTGATAAATGTGAGGTGATTCATTTTGGTAGGACTAATTTAAATGTGGATTACAGGGTCAAAGGTAGGGTTCTGAAGACTGTGGAGGAACAGAGAGATCTTGGGGTTCATATCCACAGATCTCTAAAGGTTGCCACTCAAGTGGATAGAGCTGTGAAGAAGGCCTATAGTGTGTTAGCTTTTATTAACAGGGGGTTGGAGTTTAAGAGCCGTGGGGTTATGCTGCAACTGTACAGGACCTTGGTGAGACCACATTTGGAATATTGTGTGCAGTTCTGGTCACCTCACTATAAGAAGGATGTGGAAGCGCTGGAAAGAGTGCAGAGGAGATTTACCAGGATGCTGCCTGGTTTGGAGGGTAGGTCTTATGTGGAAAGGTTGAGGGAGCTAGGGCTGTTCTCTCTGGAGCGGAGGAGGCTGAGGGGAGACTTGATAGAGGTTTATAAAATGATGAAGGGGATAGATAGAGTGAACGTTGAAAGACTATTTCCTCGGGTGGATGGAGCTATTACAAGGGGGCATAACTATAGGGTTCGTAGTGGGAGATACAGGAAGGATATCAGAGGTAGGTTCTTTACGCAGAGAGTGGTTGGGGTGTGGAATGGACTGCCTGCAGTGATAGTGGAGTCAGACACTTTAGGAACATTTAAGCGGTTATTGGATAGGCACATGGAGCACACCAGGATGATAGGGAGTGGGATAGCTTGATCTTGGTTTCAGATAAAGCTCGGCACAACATCGTGGGCCGAAGGGCCTGTTCTGTGCTGTACTGTTCTATGTTCTATATTTTATTGCAAATTAGAGAATCTTATTACTTCAAAATATTTCATGGGTAGAATACACTTGACATTCAACATAATTATTCTAAGCTTCTATCTTCCTTGATCAGGCTGGTTTTTGAGGATGGCATTGACTCTTCTTTGCAATTCTGCTGAGTTTTTGCAAAGTGATGCAAAATAGAATCAAAGCATTTCATCCATAAAGCAGAGATTGAACTTGACATGTGGGAAACAACCTCTTCAACTTCAATGCAACACAAAAAATGAGCTATCAGTGCAGCATTGCTTTTTTTTTTAAAGTCACGAATAGTTCTTCAATTTTAAATTGTGAAGGACTAAAGATCTCTCAATTTTTTTTTTGACAGATAACTGGCACCAGAGGAGCTGTTGGTACCAGCAATATTCAAGAACATCTCCTTGAATTTGATTTATCAATTTTCAAGTCTGTTCATCAGATTGAGGTTAGTAAAGGAGAAGAAATAATTTAGTTGACTGAAGTCCAACTTTTTCTATTTAAAAAAAAACTCCCCAAATACAGTAACTTGGTTCTTAATTTCTAGTGCAACAATAAATAATGGGAGGTGTGATATTTGTGGCCGAATACCTGTGCTTAAGGAAAGTAATTTCTGGATGTCTTGAGATAAATTTTAGAAAAAATTAACACGTGCTGCTGCTTTGCACAAGGTAGCATCATGCAGTTAGTGAGGAGAGAACTAAATTGTTCGTTTTCCTTCAACTTGTTTCACACTCCAATAATTTGGAAACTTTGCAAAATAATGGGTTTATTCAGTTTCATTTATGAGATTATTTGGTTTTTAACAAACTTAATGTTTGTATTGCATTGTTACAGATAAATAACTGTGAGGCTAAACAAATTATTGGACTTCCTTCCCTGAAGAACTCACTGGCCACAATGAGTGTGACTTTTTCAACTGCTTCAATGAAAGTATGCATCTAATTTTGTGTTTTTGTACATATACTTGTGTGTTTGTATATTGAGTATTTTTTTGGTTCTATTTATCCCTTTTTGTCTGAAGGTATGTAATCATATTGCGATGTGGCTTCATGACTGTTCCTGCCCGTTTATTTTGTAGCAGGGCGCACTAGTTAGCAGCCAATAATGAAGATGATGGAAAGTTTATTTTGGTGAAAGGGTGAAAATAGATGCTAAGTCACCACCTGTTTGAAAGTCAATTTTTAGGAAGCAAGAGCTAATTGATTACAATGATTTAAATGTGCCTGGAGGTGCTAAAACAGACACCTATTGGTTTAGCACTCGAGCACAGATCAGAAATGATTTTTGTGGAGTGGTGAACGTAGCCTCTATGCACCCAATTCCACTGAATATGTGAAATTTGCTGGCTGATACAGAGCTGTGTGTTTCTGGGATCAAGAGTGAAGTTGCACAGGCTCTCTGCCCCATTGGTGGACAGGTAGAGGAGGGCCAAAAGAAGATGCCTTGAACCTGTAGAGGATAGCGGGACAAGGTGCCGACATTATCCTCTTCATGTCATACACACCTTGGATCCAGCCACAGTAAAGAAAATGCGGTATAATTCCAGGTCTAAATGATATGTGGCTTGGAGGAATGCTTGTCGGTGATGGTGTTCCTGTGTGCCTTCTGCCCTTGTGCTTCTTGAGACTCCTGTTCAATTGGACGAGGTTGTTTATCGAATCTCTTGTTAAGAATAGAGATGGTAAGTACACCAATCCATAAAACTGAAAAAGTGGAAGGTGAAAATGACAAGTTGCAATCTGGGGAAGTTCGGGAGAGGCAATTTAAAAAAACGTCTGTGATCACATCCTTATTTGCGTTATGAACAAAACCATGATTCATTTTTATAGTTTAGGAAATGTGATGTTTAAATTGAGGATTTTTATTTGTGTAAGTTTGACAAAGTCCCTCATGGTAGGCTAGTGAAAAAGGTTGGATCCCATGGGATAAAGGGGGAGGTGACTAGATGGGTGGAGAACTGGCTTGGTCATAGAAGACAGAGGGTGGTAGTGGAAGGGTCTTTTTCCGGCTGGAGGCCTGTGACTAGTGGTGTACCGCAGGGCTCTGTATTGGGACCTCTGCTGTTTGTGATTTATATAAATGATCTGGAAGAAGGAGTAACTGGGGTGATCAGTAAGTTTGCGGACGACACAAAACTGGCAGGACTTGCAGATAGTGAGGAACATTGTCAGAGGCTACAGAAGGATATAGATAGGCTGGAAATTTGGGCAAGGAAATGGCAGATGGAGTTCAATCCTGATAAATGCGAAGTGATGCATTTTGGTGGGAATAATGTAGGGAGGAGCTACACGATAAATGGAAGAACCATAAAGGGTGCAGAGACGCAGAGGGACCTGGGTGTGCAAGTCCACAGATCTTTGAAGGTGACGTCACAGGTGGAGAAGGTGGTGAAGAAGGCATATGGCATGCTTGCCTTTATAGGACGGGGCATAGAGTATAAAAGTTGGGGTCTGATGTTGCAGATGTATAGAACGTTGGTTCGGCCGCATTTGGAATACTGCGTCCAGTTCTGGTCGCCACACTACCAGAAGGACGTGGAGGCTTTGGAGAGAGTACAGAGGAGGTTTACCAGGATGTTGCCTGGTATGGAGGGGCTTAGTTATGAGGAGAGATTGGGGAAACTGGGGTTGTTCTCCTTGGAAAGACGGAGGATGAGGGGAGACTTAATAGAGGTGTATAAAATTATGAAAGGCATAGATAGGGTGAACGGTGGGAAGCTTTTCCCCGGGTCGGTGGTGACGTTCACGAGGGGTCATAGGTTCAAGGTGAAGGGGGGGAGGTTTAACACAGATATCAGAAGGACATATTTCACACAGAGGGTCGTGGGGGCCTGGAATGTGTTGCCGGGCAAGGTGGTGGAGGCGGACACACTGGGAACGTTTAAGACTTATCTAGACAGCTATATGAACGGAGTGGGAATGGAGGGATACAAAAGAGTGGTCTAGTTTGGACCAGGGAGCGGCGCGGGCTCATTGTTCCTGGTTTCTCGTTTCAAGGCTTCATTCTATGATCATCTTGCTGGTGCCAGTACAGAGCGAGACTGCGGATAGTTGGGAACCTGTCTCGGGGGCAGGGAATTCATATGGTGTTCGTGGAAGTGGAAATGACTAGGGTTGGGAAGCATTTTCCGATCAGGGCCATTATGATCTCCTGGACTCGTTTCGATCGCCTCAGGGGGTCGGAGAGGAATTTCCCAGATTTTTTTTTCCCCATATTGGCCCTGGGGTTTTTCACCCTGGGTTTTCGCCTCTCCCTGGAGATCACATGGTCTGGAATGGGGGGGGTGGGGGTGAGTTAATAGGTTGTAATGAACAAAGCATCGTAGCTGTGAGGGACAGCTCGGTGGATAGGATATTGGTATGTAGATAGGCTGGAAAATTGGGCGGGGATCCTGGATTCAGGATTCAATCCTGGACCGGGGAGCGGCGCGGGCTTGGAGGGCCGAAGGGCCTGTTCCTGTGCTGTATTGTTCTTTGTTCTTTGTTTGTAAGTGATGCCATTCTCCCATCATCAGTTACTTGATAAAATTGATTTGTTTTAATCAGGATATCCTTGTGCCGGAGGCTTCTGAATTTGAACAATGGGAAGTGGAGGGGATGGCATCTGAGCATCCGGTTGCTGCTATTATCCCAAGGTGGAGCATGCTGACCACACTTGATATGAGTCGTAACCAGATATCTAATATTGATGAATCAGTGGTAAGGAAATATATGATGCATTCCATTCAAGAAAAGGCCATTGGGTTCAGCAACCAGTCACATATTTCAATTGACTACGTTCTGTGCTTCCAACTCTGCATTCGCTTTTTCCCTCTCGCTTCCCTTTACCTACAAAGAAATGCAAAAAACAGGAGTTTTGTCGAACTCCTTCCCAACTGTTTGAGAGATCAGCCAGGAAGAGTATTTCTGTGCTAATTGAACAGATTTATGTCATAAACAAAGGCAAATTATTGTGAATAAGACAGTTTAAATCCAACGTTATTTGCCTCTTAAAAATCACTTTTTTTTCCTTTGTTGTATACAGGTTTGTGTTTCAATATCAAATTCATGTGCACAGGTTCTCAAAACATTGATTTTTTTTACCATATATGACCACTTAGAGCGAACTGATTTTATGCTTAGCAAATATGAAACTGATTCCAGTTTTTAATTTGGAGTCTGTAAGCTCACGTACAGTTTCCAAATCCACAAACTTGTTGTATACAGGGTCATGAAAGGTCAGGTTGAGAAAAGGGAAACTAGTTTGTGTTTCAATATCAAATTCATGTGCACAGGTTCTCAAAACATTGATTTTTTTTACCATATATGACCACTTAGAGCGAACTGATTTTATGCTTAGCAAATATGAAACTGATTCCAGTTTTTAATTTGGAGTCTGTAAGCTCACGTACAGTTTCCAAATCCACAAACATAGAGTTGCAAGAAAATCTGAAAGATATGATGAATTGAATTATTATTGTGTTTTTGAAAGACTGCCAAATTGTAAAGCTTCCTGCTGTGTGATGTGACACTCTATTTGCGCTTAATTGTCCATTTGATGCCTGTATAGGCATAGGAGCGTCAGAGGTCAGTTTTGTACGCTTTTAAAGTTTATTTATTAGTCACAAGTAAGGCTTACATTGACACTGCAATGAAGTTACTGTGAAATTCCCCTAGTCGCCATAGTCCGGCACCTGTTCGGGTCAATGCACCTAACTAGCACGTCTTTCAGAATGTGGGAGGAAACCCACGCAGACACAGGGAGAATGTGCGAACTCCACACAGATAGTGACCTAGGCTGGGAATTGAACCTGGGTCGCTGTGAAGCAGCAGTGCTAACCATGTGTTACTGTGCCACCCCTTTTTATCCATTTGCAATGAGAAGTGGCTTTGATCTGCTTTATTTGTGTTGCCAAGTGGTCACATTCCTTCACTGGCTGTTTCAAGTTAAGGGCATTGCCGATACTTTGGGCTTCTGCTCCTTTCACGATGACTCCTTTCTCTACGCCTAGTTAATGCAGACTCTAGCTTCCAAACATTAAAATCACAGCTGCTGAAATCATTTTGTTTGTCCCTTGCATTTCATCCTAGCAATAAAATCGGTGAAATTCGAATAGTTTGTGATTTAATATAAACTAGAGTAGCAAATGTAGTAAAAAGTAACTTAAAAATAAAGGGCAAGGTTATAGGATGAATGCAGTGATTGCGGATTTGGACACTGGTACACAGGTGGAAAGTAATGACTTCGTGATTCAGCTAGGTTATTTTCGGCCTCAACGGTTGTTGAGAAGTGAGCTGCCTGCTTTTCTTTAATGGGAGAAATTGTGAAAATTAAGGACTTGTGCCATTAATTGGAAAATAATTAAATCATCCTCAAACCCAGCTCACATGCCGTGGCATGTAGTACATACAATTGACAAAATCCTTAAGAAAGTACTCACAACTTAAACTTAGATGCTGCCTGTAAGATATGCAGAGTTTAGTGTTCAAGGACTCCTTGCAGGTGAACCTCAGACGAGTCCACCACGGACTGGGAGAAAATGCACAAGAAAGAACTATCTGGGGAGCAATTTCCTTTGAACTGCAAAGGAGAAATGGCAAGCTAGAAAGACCAGGCAGTCCCGACAAAATCAGACAATTCGTCCTTGCTCACAATGTGGGAAGCCGTGCAGGCTTAGAACATACAACAGGGAGGCTTAGAACATACAACTGGCTTAAAACATACGTACGTCAAAAGAAACAACCATCTTTGATAAAGAGAAATTGACAATGAATTATCCTGGGAAATGTTACTTTTTATATTGGATTGGAGAAGGATTACAAGACAATTCAACAGGTTTCATATTCATACTGCACCATAGTATATTTTAGAATTGTTTTCCCCTGAAAACAAAAATCAAAATCTTTTTATTCCTGTTGCTTAATATGTTTCTTACCTGGTGACCAGCCCACAAGATGGAAAGCGGGAATGGAGAAGTGGAAAAATTGAAGTGAGAAAGAAGGATGATAAAAATGGATGAATGGGATGAAAAGAAGAAACAAATGGGGCAAAGGTGCAGGAGAGAGTTCATCCTCTCGAGTTGTTGAATTCGATGTTCAGTGCGGAAGGCTGTAAAGTGCCCAATCAGAAGGTGAGGTGCTGTTCCACCAGTTTGCGTTGGAGTTCACAAGAACATTGCAAAAGGCCAAGGGCGAACATCCATCATTATGAAGTGCTTCAAAAGGTCAGTCATGGCACGAATCAATTCCAGTCTTCCGGGCTACCTGGATCCACTACAGTTTGCCTACTGCTGCAACAAGTCCACAGCAGACGCCATTTCCCTGGCCTTGAACTCAACCCTGGAACACCTAGATAACAAGGACACCTATGTCAGACTCCTATTTATGAACTACACTCAGCCTTCAACACTATTCCCATGAAACTCATTTCCAAACTCCGTGGCCTGGGCCTCGGCACCTCCCTCTGCGACTGGATCCTGAACTTCCTAACTCACAGACCACAATCAGTAAGGATAGGCAACAACACCTCCTCCATGATCATCCGCGACACCGGTGCCCCACAAAGCTGTGTTCTCGGCCCCCTACTATACTCCTTATACACCTATGACTGTGCAGCCAAATTCCTCTCCAATTCGATTTTCAAGTTTGCTGACGATACCACCGTAGTGGGTCGGATCTCAAATAATGACGAGACAAAGTACAGGAATGAGATAGAGAATCTGGTGAATTGGTGCAGCAACAATAACCTCTCCCTCAATGTCAACAAAACAAAGGAGATTGTCATCGACTTCAGGAAGCGTAGAGGAGAACATGCCCCAGTCTACATCAATGGGGACAAAGTAGAAAGGATTGAGAGCTTCAAGTTTTTAGGTAGCCAGATCACCAACAACCTGTCCTGGTCCCCCCCCCCCCCATGCCGACACTATAGTGAAGAAAGCCCACCAATACCTCTACTTTCTCAGAAGACTAAGGAAATTTGGCAAGTCAGCTACGACTGTCACCAACATTTACAGATGCACCATAGAAAGTATTCTTTCTGGTTGTATCACAGCTTGGTATGACTCCTGTTCTGCCCAAGACCGCAAGCGACTATGAAAGGTCATGAAAGCACAATCCATCACGCAAACCAGCCTCTCATCCATTGACTCTGTCTACATTTCCCGCTGCCTCGGCAAAGCAGCCAGCATAATTAAAGACCCCACGCACCCCAGACATTCTCTCTTCCACCTTCTTCGGGATACAAAAGTCTGAGGTCATGTACCAACCGACTTGAGCACAGCTTCTTCCCTGCTGCTGTCAGACTTTTGAATGGACTTGCCTTGCATTAAGTTGATCGTTCTCTACACCCTAGCTATGACTGTAACACTACATTCTGTATCTCTCACTTCCTTCTCTATGAACGGTATGTTTTGTCTGTACAGCGTGCAAAAAACAATACTTTTCACTATGTTAATACATGTGACAATAATAAATCAAATCAAATGTGGGCAGAAAAGTAGGGTGGTGTGTTGAAGTGGTAAGTGACAGGGACGGTCTGGGTCCTCCTTGCGGACGGATCGAAGGTGTTCAGCAAAGCGGTGAGTCAATCTGCGTTTGCTCTTTCCGATGTAGAGTAGATTGCATTGGAAGCAGCGAATGAAATAAACCAGATTGAGGAAGGTGCATGTGATGTGTTTAGGACTGGGATGGTGAGCAGGGAGGAGGTAGAGGGGCAGGTGTTGCACCTTTTATGATTGCATGGGAAGGTGCTGTGAGTAGTGGCTGAGGTGTTGGGTATGATGGAGGAGTGGACCAGGGTGTCCTGGAGAAAATGGTCCCTGACGGGAAGATGTGTTGAGCAGTGGTATCATGCTGGAGTTGGCGGAAATGGCAGAGGATGATCCTTTGAATGCGGAGGCTGGTGGGGTGAAAGGTGAGGACAAGGGGGACCCTATCCTGGTTCTGGGAGGGAGGGAGGGGAGGGGGTGAGAGCAGTGGCCCAGAGGATAGGTCAGATGCGGTTGAGAGCCCTGTCAATCACAGTGGGTGGAAAACCACAATTGAGGAAGAAGGAAGACATGTGGCCCCTTCCCCCTTCAAGGCAACTGCCTTAACCATTTGTACCTCTTCTGCCATTCACACATTCTGATCACTTAATGAACACTTTTAGCACCTTTCTCACCCTTCTTCATCCTTATTTACATTGCCTTTGTCCAATTCCAGCATCCACAGTATTTTGCTTTTATCTAAGATCCTGAGGGAGCTTGGTAGGGTGGACACAGGTTGTTTTCCCCTGGTTGGGGAAAATGAAACATGGGATCACAGCCTCATCATAGGGGGCTAATCATTGATATGAGAAGAGTAATTTTTGTGAATTTTTGAAATTGTCTACCCCAGAGGGTTGAGTATATTTAAGGCTGAGAGGGGTACATTTTTGATGTCTTAACGCATCACGGGAAATGATTAGTTGGAGGGAAAATGGAGTTGAGGCAGGAGATCAATCATATTGAATGGCGGAGCAACCATGAGGGGCAGTGTGGTCTAGTCTTGCTTCTATTTCTCTTGTTCTTATGTTACAAATACTATTTTAACATTCATTTAGCAGATATTGTTCACTTTTTGGCATAATTAGTCTGCTTGACTTTTTCCCACGAGAAAAATGGCTGGATTCAACTTCGCTCCATCCAATTAACCAGTTTATTAAATAGAAGTGCGTTATGTTAAGTGTGCATACATTATGATGTTGTAATATATTAATTATGTAATTATTTTGTTAGCCATTTTGAATTCAGTTGATTCTGTTGCTTTATCCAAATTTACTGTGCATGAGTTCTGTAATTAATGTTTTTGTGCATTTGTTTTACAGAAATTAATTCCTAAAGTAGAATTTCTGGATCTAAGTTACAATGAAATAGCAGTAATGGAAAATTTACAGGTAGGACGATTACTGAATCGTTAGGAATTGTGTTGAATCTGCAGTGTTTGCCAAATATCAAAGATACTAATTACTCCATTCTCTTGAACAACTGGTGTGTTATTTTTGTGGTCAGTCTGCACTGTTTAGTAGACACTTGAAGCTGTTTGAAATGAATGGCGCTTTTGGAAATAACGCAACAGCTTACATTCGTACAGTATCATTTTTAGTATAGAAAGCCATTCAAAATGGTGTAATGAATAAAATGGATGTGCAAACCAAAGAATGAAAGAATAGGATAGGTGACCAAAAGCTTTACTTTAAAGACAACCTTATGCGGAGAAAGAGGCAGTTATGGGAGGGAATTCCAGATTTAGTTTGACTCCAATGATGGGGTTGAGGTGAAGCTAGCGAAGAAGAATGCGAATATTGTTTAATTAAGGTGATGGGAAGGCCAATTTTGTGACAAAATGCAGCAGATTTTTTGAAAGGCTGAAGTTGAGGATGGAAACCAGGCAGATAAGATAGCAGAACACCAAAGATTATTCAGCATGATGGGCGTTAGCAAGAGCAAATCAGAGCTAGGACACCATAGACTCAAAAGTCCCAGCAGAGCAGCACAAGTTGAGTATGCAGAAGTAGGCAAGAGAGTGGAATGAAGAGAATACAGTGTAGCTCAGTTCAATATGTGCTTAGTCCAACATGGAAAAATGCCATTGGTGGATCTAGTTTTGGAAAGCACACAGTAAAGGTAAGCAAATGAGACAATGACTCTAATTTGTATTAGATATGAAAATGAAAAGGAAAGAAAATACTAACAAAATAAGAAGGATGAGGGAGCTAATTTTAAGGAGAACCAGTGCATTGACACTGCATAGATTGGGGAAAAAAATGGTTGTTAAGATGTTGGGTACACATTGGGAAACGTTCACTAATTAACAAACATAACATGGGTTGAGTATCTAGGCCGGCACAGTGGTTAGCACTGCTGTCTCACAGCGCCAGGAGCCTGGGTTGGATTCCCAGCTTGGGTCACTTTCTGTGCGCAGTCTGCATGTTCTCCCCATGTCTGCGTGGGTTTCCTCCGGGTGCTCCGGTTTCCTCCCACAGTCGAAATGACATGCTGGTTAGGTGCATTGGCCATGCTAAATTCTCCCTCAGTGTACCCGAACAGGCGCTGGAGTGTGGCGACTAGGGAATTTTCACAGTAACTTCATTGCAGTGTTAATGTAAGCCTACTTGTGACAATAATAAACTTTAAAACTTAAAGAAAAGGTGGAGTTCCTTGGACAAGATTAACATTAGAGTTGAAGTCGCATAACCAATCTGGAAATTGAAAGAAGTCATGATGTGGACACATTATCAGTAACCCCCACAGCTTGCCCCCTGGACTTGCAGAATCTCACTAGCTGTTCTGTCTGGAGACAATACACATCTCTTTGACCTGTGTTTGATGCTCCCTCCACCCACATTGTCTGTACCTTTAAGACCTGGCTGGCTGTAGGGATTCGCATTCTAATTAGTATTCTGTAACTTGATTTCTGTGTCTGTGCACTGTTTGAGAGCACATTTCCACTCCATCTGACGAAGGAGCAGCGCTCCGAAAGCTTATGGTATTTGCTACCAGATAAACCTGTTGGACTTTAACCTGGTGTTGTGAGACTTCTTACTGAATTGAAAGAAGGACAGGAGCAACAGGCACATGGGAACACTGTAACTTGGTCAAAATCCTGGAACTCCCTCTCTAACAGCACTGTGGGTGTAATTGCAACAGATGGACTGCAGCAGTCCAAGAAGACGGCTCACCACCACTTTTTCAAGGGCAATTGCGAATGGGCAATAAAAATGTTGGCCTAGCCAGCAATGCCCTCATTCTGTAAAAGAATTTTTAAAAATCTAGAGCTAATATAAAAGGTTAAATGGCATTTAGGTGGGGAAGCAATGAATGGTTGAAAATCTGAGGAAGAGCTATCAAATAACGAATGGAAATAATGCTTTATGAATGTAGTTATCGGATAGGGCCAATTAGACATGATGGAGAGTGTTATGTGGCAGATGATGGAATAAAGGAGACCATAAATGGATATTTGCCATAGTTCTTTGAATTTGGTAGTGGGATTTAAGGTGTGCAGGAGGAAGGAGCGGAACTATTAAATGGGGTAATTGTTGAGAAGGAAGCAATACACGAGGGATAACCTGAACAACTGCCACTAGTCAGTCTGATGTCAGTAATGGGTTATCTTCCAGAGACCAAATGGATGAAATTAATAATTGCCTGGTAAGAATTGTTTAACAGCCAGCATGTGTTTGTAAAAGACAGATCATATCTCTCAAATTTGAGTTGAGGAAATTATGCAGTGTGTTCATAAATACAGTGGGTGCTGTATTTCATGGATTTTCAGAGGACATTTGATAGTACTGCATAGGATGCTTTTTACCATTAAGACACACTAATGTAATGCAGCAGTATGGTTAGGAAATTTAGGGCCTTAAGTCGTGCTTGATTGATCTGTTTTGGTCTTGTCTGGGGTAAACTCAGTAAGAGTTTTAACAACACCAGGTTAAAGTCCAATTGGACTTTAACCTGGTGTTGTTAAAACTCTTACTGTGTTTACCCCAGTACAACGCCGGCATCTCCACATCATGACTACCATCGACACCGCAAACTACCGGTTCCAAGTGGAGAGGATCTCCAAGAAGATCGCGCATATCGACACAGACATCAAGTTTCTACAAGGTTGGACTTTAATCTGGTGTTGTTAAAACTCTTACTTGGTCTTGTCTCCCAGGGCCGGAGACATTTGATCATCAAATGCACTGGATTTGTGTCTAGTGGGTGCAATGTCAATTTTTAGACATAAAAAATGCGTGTGTACATGAGTACTTTTAATAATATTGGGAGGACATATAGAATCAGAATTGTTTGTATGTTGGATGAAAGTCATTAAGGAGAAGTGTATTTGAGTTTAAAAAGTAGAAAAGGTATGGACACTAAATGGTTAAATTAAAAAGTCGAGTCTTGAGGGTTTAGATAGACAAACTTTCAAAATTAAGAGGGTAATTTCCTAAAGCTGCTGTATTTTTGAAAGGTGAACATTCGCCCCCACCTCCACTTCCCAAAGATCCAGGGTTTTATTAGGGACGAAAAGACTTCAATTATGTAACACCTTTCGCAACCTCGTATGTCAAAGTGTAATGCAACCAGTAAGCTGGGTTTTGAAAGATAGCCACTGTTATAATGTAGGGAAATGCAGCAGGCTTTTCTTTTTTTTGCATGGCAGTGTCCCACATGAGCTATGTGACCAGGTAATCTGTTGCTTGAGTGATACATGCTGACCAGGATAACTCCCTGTTCTTTTTTGAATGGTATATGATCTGTTATGGCCACTTTACATGGCAGATTGGGCTTTGGAGCAGGTTATGAAGAGTTCTAGTCACATTCTTTTATCTTAATGCCTCCAATTATGTGGATGGGTATTGTTGATCACAGTTTTTTTTTTTAACTGGTCGGTGCAACATCGTGGGCCGAAGGGCCTGTTCTGCGCTGTAATGTTCTATGTTCTATGTTCTATCTGTTTTCTGATGTTTCTAAATTAACCACCTTGGTATAGTTGAGCTTTTGTATGATTTTCTTTTGATCTTCGATTGCGCTGTTTTGGAGTGAAACTGTTCATTTTTATGCAAAAAATTATATATTTTTATACTGCTACAGTTTTAATTTTGTAACTGGACCAAAGGCAATTGTTTCTACACATTTGCTTAAATCTCACATTTTGTTTAAACTCCCAAAATAATTAATTCAGAAGTTTGTTAATTACATTAGAAATCTTCCAGTAATTGAAAGAAATTTTGAAAACGAGCTCAGATGTGTTGCAGCTTTCTTTACAGTATAAAATAAATTATTTTGTGATAGTATATTATTTGGGAGGAATGTTTGAGATAATTAAGGAGGCAGAAGGAGTGAGGAGTTGTAGGATTGTGAGATCTTGTAAGGATGCTTGAAAGAGGAAAATTGGTGAATGGAACGTAGTAATGAACAGAGAGGGAAATGGGCTGTTGATGCTTGGAAGAAGGATAGTGCTGAGTATTTATGGTCTTTGGAGTATTGAGAAGTGTGGGTGTTTGAACTGAGTTTGAATTTTGACAGTTTATCTTGCAAGGAAAGCAAATGCTGGATAGGCATACGTGTAACAACAAGAAACATGTGAGATATTGTTTTTGCTCGTTATCTCCATTTTATAATTGAAAACTTGTCCTTGATGTAGCTACTCAAGCGATCTACAGTGGCATTAAATTGATGTGTTTTGTTCTGTATAGTTTAGTTATGCAGTGCTCTTGCTTTTCCCAATCTGAAACTAATGTGTTTATTTCCTTTTGTTTGCAGCATCTCTATAATCTCATTCATTTGGATTTGTCGTACAACAAGATCACAGTATTGCAAGGTGTTCATACAAAACTTGGAAACATTAAAACTTTAAATTTGTCAGGAAACCAATTGGAAAGTCTGTCAGGCCTTAACAAACTTTACTCGCTGGTAAACTTGGACCTCAGCAGTAACAAAGTATTGCAGGTAATTTTGCATGTTTGTTTATTGTGTAAATTTAGAATTAGATGGTTTTACTAAATGTTTATAAAAATGTGGTTAGACCTCCACTGTATGTGGTCCATTCTGGGCACCATATCATAGAAAGGATGTCAAGGCTTTGGAGAGGATGCAGAAGAGATTTATTAGAATTCTACCAGAGAAAGTGGCATTGGTTGCATGGCAAAATCAGTGTAACCCGCTCTAGAAATGAAAAATTCCAAAGAAATTATACAGGGGCCTTGTAAAACATCCTGGGGTGGTTACTATTAACTAGAAACTGGACTAGATTAGCCATATAAATACTGTGGCTACAAAATGAGGTCAGAGGCTAGAAATCCTGAAGTGAGTAACTCGCCGCCTGCCACCATCGAGGAGGCTCAAGTCAGGTATGATGGAATACTCTTCACTTGCTTGGATGAATGCAGCTCCAAAACACTCAAGATACTCCACACCATCCAAGACAGTGCAGCCCGCTTGATTGGCACCCCTTCCACAAACATTCACTCCCTCCACTACCAGGCACAGTGGCAGCAGTATGTACCATTTACAAGATGCACTGTTGGAATTCACCAAGGCACCATGCACAGCACCTTCGAAACCCATGACTGCTACCGCCTAGAAGGATTAGGGCAGCAGACACTTGGGAACACCACCACCTGGAAGTTCCCCTCTCACTCGCCATCCTGACTTGGAAATGTATCGCTGTTCCTTTATTGTCACTGGGTCAGTATCCTGACAGTTCCTCCCTAACAGCACTGTGGGTGTATATACACAGTAAGAATTCTCACAACACCAGGTTAAAGTCCAACAGGTTTATTTGGTAGCAAACGCGTTTGCTACCAAATGGCGTTTGCTACCAAATAAACCTGTTGGACTTCAACCTGGTGTTGTGAGAATTCTTACTGTGTTTACCCCAGTCCAACGCGGGCATCTCCACATCACGGTGTATCTACACCACAGGGACTGCACTGGTTCAAGAACGCAGCTAACCACTATCTTCTCGGACAAATGGGGATGGACAATAAATGCTGGCCTAGCCAACAACATCCATATCCTGTGAATGAAAAGAAAACAAAATATGATATCAAGGCACACAGGAGATATTTGGTCAGATGATCAAAGCTTGATCAAAGAGGTAGGATTTAAGAGATCCGTAGATAGGTTCATGGACGAAAAGAAATTGGTTTAGGTTGGAGGGTCACAGTTTTTTTTTTAACTGGTCGGTGCAACATCGTGGGCCGAAGGGCCTGTTCTGCGCTGTAATGTTCTATGTTCTATGTTCTATTTAAGGAGGAGAGATGTAATGAGGAAATTCCAGAACTTAGCACCAAGGCAACTGAAGGCATGGCAGCTAATGGTGAAGCGATCAAAATTGGGAATGCTAAAGAAACCAGAATTACATGAGTTCAAATATCTTGGAGGGTTGTGTGTCTGGAGGAGATTAGAAATATGGAGAGATGAAGCCTTGAAAGAACTTGAAACCAAAGATGAGAACTTAAAAATCAAGATGCTGTATAAGTGGTAACCAGTGCCAGTGTGATATATGAACGGACCAAGTTAAGACATGGATAGAATTTGAATAACCTCAAGTTTATTGAGGGGAGAATGTGGGAGGCCAGCTGGTAGTGCATTGAAATACTCTAGTGTGGAAGTTACAGCAGATGAGCTGAGAGGTGAAACTGGGTGATGTTATTATGGTGGAGAAAGTTGGTTATAGCAAAAATGTAAATATAAGGTCCGAAGCATCACTGTGACAGGTCTGATGGCGTAAGTGGTTGAAGATATAGCCAGGCGGGGGAGATTTCATTAGGAGAATAAGTGGCACCACCCCTCAGTCTGGTTTCTGTTAAGATCATGAAGTTGATGCAGTCACCCACAATAAGTTTATGGATGGGTAAGGGCCTTGTTTATCGGTGAACTGCCATTCTGGAGTGACGGGTGGTGACTGCTGATCATCAGTGGGAGGGGTGAGTTGGGCGGGAAGGAGATTGTCAAGATAAAATCCCAGTGGGCACACTGGACAGGAAGTCAAGGAAGTGGGATGGGACAATTGGGTTTGCTGCTTGTAATGAGCCTGTGCCAGTTTTCAATCCACGCTAATGCATTTCCTCCAATTCCATGGGCTTTTACTTTATGTACCAACCCCTTAAGTGGAACCTTGTCAGATGCCCTTTGGAAGTCTAAGTACACTACATCTACAGGTTCCCCTCTATCTACCCTCCTTGTTACATCCTCAAAGAATTCAGGCAAATTTGTCAAACATAATTGTTTTACGAAAGATAAATGTTGACTAGGTTTGATTATGTTCAGAGTCAGGTGGATTTGGATAGGTTAGAGTGTGTTAGAGCTTAAATATCACAGATGTCTTGGAACAAAAGGCCAAAGTTGTAAAGAAGCAAAGTATTGGTGCAGAGAAGGTGTTAATAGAAGAATTGCAGCTCAGTCTGAAAGCAAAAACCTGAGAACAAGATCCAGATGGACACTTTTGGGGGAGAAGAGGAGGAATCAAGATGGAGATCAGAGTTCATGGTCTGAAGTTATTGAAATTTAAGTCTACCCTACAGAGAGAAAATGGCAGTTTAGTGAAATCAGTGGGGTTTTCTCAACAGTTCAGCATATTTGTAATAACTTTCTTTCCTTCGTGGTCTTTGGTTTTCTGCTTCTAGTTGACCTGCGTCTTACAAATTATTTTTATTTATATAGTTTATTGATAACTAGTTTTGACAGATGACATAAATGTTACAGTAATTGCATCAGTTACCATAAATTGGCAGCATATTTGCTATTTTTCACCTGAATTCTCCAATGACTTATTTGCTGGAAAATCATGGTGTTCTATCCAGTTACCAGAGACATTAAGGGGAAATCCACTGTTGTATTAAATTCAGCCCTATTATGTTTTGCATAGAATGCCTTTATACTGCACTACTAAAACTGCTCTCCCATTCAATTACTAAATTTGGACTTGTCCATGTGGTATTCATGCACTGTATTTTCTATACCTGTATTGCTTTGTAGAGCCTGCTGCATGTATGTGCTCAACCAACATAAGCTTGGCTGCCCAGAGCAAATAAATGCATTTCTATAGAAAGTACAACCTATCCTGATGTAAATGAACTTTTTCAGATTGAAGAAATCCGAAACATTGGGAATTTGCCATGCCTCGAGAAGGTGGTTCTGAGTAACAACCCTTTGAGCATTATTCCTGATTACAGAACAAAGGTGCTTGCACAGTTTGGAGATCGAGCCTCCGAGGTAAGATTGCAATAGTCATCATTGCACGAATGGAATATGAGTTGTGGAATGTTTCTATTCTACTTTCCATTGTTATTTGTGGACCATCCTATTGAGATGGTTGTAAAACATTGAATATTATAATTTAAGCATTATTATAACTATTTAAATCCTAAAGTGCATTAGTTTCTGTAAACAATGGTTTGGAAAAATGCATTTGTTAAAATGTCATTCTTGTGTAATTTTGTCTTTTAATGAAATTTATTGTAAACCATTTTTATCATGTATTCTATTTTGTAGATGCTGGAGGTTTATTCTGTAGGGTTGATCAATTTTGAGGGACTGAAACCAAGTAATATGGCAGTGTAATCTAATCAAATGACATTTGAAATCGCAGAACGTTTTTTGGTATATTATTTATTGAACTTTGTTGCTGGTTCAAGAGCTTTTATACACCTGCCTCTAATCCTTCATTTGAGGGTGCAATTCTTTTCCTTGGACCGAAAATTAAATGGAAAATTCTGGGTTTTCAGTAACGTTTCCAAGCCTGTATTACCATGAATTACTGTCAGAAGTCCTCCCAAGAGTGACTTGCTTTTTGTGCGTCTTCTAGGTCTGTTTGGATAATACTGTTACAACAGAAAAGGAACTTGATACAGTTGAGGTGCTAAAGGCAATTCAGAAAGCCAAAGAAGCAAAAGATCGAATGAATAGTACAGATAAAAAGGTGAGACTGCAGTAATAAAATTTGCTTCTATGTTCAACTTCTTAATTACTTTGGTATTTAGTGTTTTTGAATGGCCAATACTGAGTTCCATCCACTATAAAGATTAGGATCCATGCCACAAAGATATCCTGAATTACATCGTGAATTTTACTTTCCCTCCCTGATGCTCTCCCTAGTTGGTGGATAATCAGCACGGGATGTCTTGGGTGGATTTGATATTCCTCAGTTTGAAGTTACCTAGGAAGCAATCTAATTGTTTTTAAAGTTGTATTTGGGTGTCTATAATCTAAGCTATAGCTCTCTAAATAATAGCATTTATCTAAAAATGCTTTTGATGGGAGGGAGGACTTGTTTCAGGATGTATTAGCTCTCTTTACTCTTGCTAAAATTAGTACTCTGCCAAGTTTAAGTTGCAGAGTCATTGTGTGTTTTCTTAAATAACTACATTTTTTTGTTAGATCAGTGAGGAAGCGAGACTCGCTGCGTCAGGGTCCAAACCCAGCTGCTTTTCTTATGCTGCTTGTCCTTCCTCTCCTCTGCTGCACCATGCTGCCAGCTCCAGCCAAGGTAATCATGTATGTATCGGGCTGCTGGTGTGGGCCATTTCTAGTTCAAGTGCTTGCTTGTCTGCATTTGTGTGCTTGCATGCATAAAAGGGATAGACCACTGACACTTATAACTTGCGTACAAAATCAGTTATTGTACCAAATACTTCTAGGTTCCTTTTTGAAAGCTAGGTGGATCGATGGATAGTTGAAAATTCTAGTTTTTCTAGAAATGTGATCCCTTTCCACTCTCAGCAGTCTACAAATGAGCTTGCTGAATAGATGGAGAAGTTTTTTCTGCCTTTAATACCTAAAATGATTGATGTATCATTTTTAGAGACTTTGCTATCTTTCAAGTAGCTCAACTTTTAACCCCTTGTAAAACATGCATGGCAAGCAGGTAAGTATGTAATCTTTTATAACTCTGCTCTAAATGTGTGACTCAAGAAAGCTAATTTTCCCTGCAATCTACTGTTGTATGTCCATTACCTGGGTCATTTAAAGCTCTAAATGTGCATTTGTCTCAGCAAGGATTTAGGATTATTTTTACAGCTGAACTTTTATTAGTATGTACTATTAAGTTAAACCAGCTTTTCAGCATGAAGGTAAGATTCAACTGAAATGTCATCAGGATGATGTTTTCCACATATCGCATTTTAAGATTTAAGGTTCATTAGGTTAACCCAATGACCATTTGCTTAATATATGACTTCTTTAATGTAAGCTCAGCTTGGAGTAGCTGTTAGAATGACTTTAATGGTGATAATCAGTGCTTTGATTTGCCAATTGTGGATACATAGAGCTGCAATATGGCCTGAGGTTAAGGGTTTGGCTTTTGTCTAACTTGAGTCAAGCAGGCAGAATGTCTGCAGAAAACTGGAAAAGAATATCAACACAGTAGGAGTGAACCTTTTTATTAAGACTAGTGTAATTAGTTTAAGATTTCCTAGTTGAAAACAAATTTAGAATTTTAAGGGGAGGTGGTGGTGTAGTGGTAGTGTTGCTGGATGAGTAATCAAAAGGCTTAAGCTATGCTGTGGGGACATGGGTTCAAGTTCCACTAGCTGCCGTAGGAATCCCACAGTGGCTGGTGGAATTTGAATTCGGTTAATAAATCTGGAATATAAAGCTGTTCTCAGTGATGGTAACCATGAAACTATAATTGATTGTCAGAAAATCCATCTAGTTCGCTGATGTCTTCAGGGAAGGAAATTGGCCTATATGTGACTCCAGATCCACAGCAATGTGGTTGACTCTCAATTGCCCTCTGAAATGGCCCAGCAAGCTACTCAGTTCAAGGGAAATTTGGGGATAGGCAACAAATGCTTGCCTTGCCAGCGATGACACCCACATCCCATGAAATAATAAAGAAAAAATCATAAGGTCCATATTGGAGCCATTTGATCTGTTGTACGTGTGACAGGTTTCCCAATAGTCCTGCACTTTTTATTTTTCAAAGATATAACCAATTTCCTTAGCTTCGACTATTCTTTCAGGCAGTGCATTCCAGTTCATAACATCTCATTGGCGTCTCTTGCCAATTGCCTATATCTGTAGCCTCTGGTTACTGACCCTTCTATCAGAGGCACTGTTTTTCTCTCTCCTACCCTTTTATAAAATTCAATGCTTCTGTTATGTCTTTCCTTAAACTTTCTAGAAACATAGAGAATTTAAGGAACGAACGTTCATCCATCATGTCAGTTACATCTGATTAGAGCTAGGTGGTCTAATCTCATTTTCTAGCTATTGACCCATAGTTCTGTGAGTTAGAGATGTTTGAGTGCACGTCCAGTTGTTTTTTTTAAATGTGATGAGGGTTTCGCCCTGTACCACTGTTTCAGATCCCAATTACCTGCAGTTCATCTGCCAGTTATACTTTAAAGCTCTACGCCTGGTTATTGACCCCTCTGTTAAGGAAAATTGGTCCTTACTATCCATTGTGTCCAGGTCCCTAATAATTTTAAACACCTCAAATTAATCTCTTTTTAGCGTCCTGTGTTTCAATGAAAACACAGCAGCCAATCTTTGCTTATCGTTAGAATTCTCCATTCTTGGCCACAGGCTTGTAAATCTCCGCTGTACTCTTATCGAGTCTAATCACATTCTTATACTAACCAGTATTTTCTATTGTAGCATAACCTCCCTGCCCTTTCACTCTGTCTTGGCCACTAATGGATGCCATCTTAAGCACCTTAGCTACCTGCCTTGCTACCTTCAGGAATCTGAGGACATGAACTCCAAGGTCCCTCTATTCCTCTACACATCATTTCAATATCCTACCATTCATCACCCTTGCCTAGTTTGCCATTCCCAAATGCATTACCTCATTTCTTTGGAATTTTATTTGGCATTTTCTGCTGATCTGACCAGTCCAGCGATATCTTCCTGCGGTCTTCAACTTTCTTCCTCACTATAGCCAATAATCATACCTTCTGCAAACTTCTTAATTGTTTCCTACATTTGAGTCTTAAATTATTGATCTATATCCTGAACAGCCAGGGACCCAGAGCTGAACCCTGCAGAATCCCACTGGAAACAACCTTTCACTCACTAGTGTATGCACACGCATGCACACGTGCCAAAGAGTGTTGAACTGTTGGAAGTATTGTCATTTAGGCAAGACATTAAACCGTGGCCCCTCTGTCCTTTTGAGGTCAATGTAATAGATCCCACAGCACTATTTTGAAGAAGCATAGGGGAGTTATCCCCACTGTCCTAGCCAATATTCAACCCTCAATCAACATTGCAAAAACAGATTATCTGGTCGTTATCACAATGATGTGTGTGGGAGCTTGCTGTGCACAAATTTGCTGCCGTGTTTCCTACATTACAACAGTGACTACTGAAAAGTATTTCACTAGCTTTCAGTGGTTGTGAAAAGTACTCTATAAACGCAAAACTTTCATTTTTTGAGTTTGATAACTACACACACGCACCATAATAGTGCTCAGTAAGATGGCAAACACTTGTAACGTTTTAAAAAGTGTTTTTTGTTCTTGACCATTGTTAAACTGCATGGTCACCTACCATGTAGAGCCATTGGTGGAGTTTTCATTCCAGTTTTAAATTACACCACCAAGCTTAAATTTATTTGAATTGCTTCTTAATACAGAAGATTCTTTTGTGGCTGTGAAGGTTAAAGGACATTACTGTTTTTGCATAAGCAAATAAAACTTAAATGTTTGCTTTTTATTGGTAAATATTGAAGGTGATGTGACCAAACTCATATTTTGAAGTATATTTTCAAAATGCAATAATCCTCCGGTAAAATAATAAAAGGAAACATTGATCTTTATGGGCCATGCATCCAATATGTGATTCCAGTTTTGCTATCAATGAATAATTCCAGATTTTCATTTTTATTGCAGAAATAGGTACTAAATCAGCCCTACTCAGCAATCTACATCAAAATGACAGTTTGACTCCTATGACTTCTACAATTACCCAGGGATGCTCCAGCACAGCAAATATGCATGAAATCGAGAGCAAGGTAATGTTATTGCACCCATTTGAAAGTTGATTGCTGACAGGTAGAAATCGAAAAGCGTTGCAATTACTTTACAGACTACATTCCTTGTCTTTGATTTGCACATTAAAAAGGCTGGTTATATGTATATCTTCTATCTGTTAATTGCTCATTAAATCCCTGCACCTCAAGAAGAAAGTATTGGCCTTTGAAGGGGTGGAGTGTAGATTCACCAGAAAATACTGGGGTGCGAAGGGATATTCCCTTGCATATATAAATTGCAGTTAGATGTTTAAAATTCGGTAGATGGAGGAGAAACTATTTCTTCTGGTGACGTACTCCAAACAAGGGGGCGTAACTTTAAAATTAGAGTTAGGCTGTTTGAGTATGGTTGGAACCACTTCCTCACAAAAGGGTCGTGGAAATCTGGAACTCTTCTCACACCCTGCCCCTCTTTCCTCTCCACCCGACCCCCAAAAGATAAACTGTTGATACATAGTGAATTGAAAATTTCAAACTGGGATCAATAGATTTTTTTGTTATACAAGAGTATTAAAGGATGTGAAACGAAGGTGGATAAGTAGAATTAAGATACAGATCAGTTATAAAATTGGTGGAATATCGAGGACTGAATAGCTCTAATTATATTCTGATGAGTGAAGGCAAGTGAGCTGTTATCTGGTTAGTAACTGGGACGAGTCAATTTTGTTTTCTCTTCATTCCCATATCTTTTGAAGGAGAAAAATCTTTTGCTCAGCGCTTTTTCTGAAGGTGAAGAAATCCTTACAATGAGACGCTGTCCTGTCTGGTAGTTTGCTGTGCCAGTGGATCACATTTCGTTTCACTTTTTAATAGTTACAGTAATTGCACATCAGCTCAACCTGATTGAAACCATTAGTGGTGAATTTTGTTTACTTTGTCTCACTTCAAACCAGCCCAGTGACTGTTGCCCAGTGACTGTCTTGCATGCAGTAAAATTTGATTAAAAGCTTGTACTTGTTCAAATTGTGGGACTACTGTGTAAATATGACTGGGTTTCCATAAGTGCATCATAGTTGTGGATTTGCATGTTTAAACAGATTTGGGATTAGGTCAAGGCTATTGTATCCACAATCAAGGATTTGCAATGATTTAAAATTAGAAGCATTGATCAGTTGTGCCTCTGCTGGCTCTCTGGTGGAGCTAATCACTTAACATATCCCTTCCCTTTTTTCCTATACCCTTCCAAATATTTATCCTCATCCCTTTTAACAACTCTTCTTCCACTGTTTCTTATAAAGGCATTTAATTTCCTAACAGCATGTTATATTTCATAAAATATTTAACCTTCCCTTCATTCATTTGTTGTTGATCTTGCAATTACTGCCCTATAGTTATGGGTTATGAAATAATAGATAGTTTTCCCCTACTTACATTATCAAAGCCCTATACGATTAGCACACCTGTCAGATGTCCAGTTAGCCTTCTCTACTTTAAGAAAAAGAACTAGGTTTCTCAACCAGAACCACTCATTGCTAAGATGATATCGAGAATCTCTGCATCTTCTCCATGATCTTTGAGATCTTTCCTAAAGTCGTGAGCACAAAACTTGACAGAGAATGATTTGTCTCAATTTAGCTACATCTCTTTGCTTTTGTCCTCTGTTCTGATTTATATTTTATAATATGGTCAGTTGTGCCTCTGCAGGCTCTCTGGTGGAGCTAGTTATATTTTATAAACTTGACATCCAGGTTACCACATTCCTTTTAATACCAGGCATTATAATTCTATCAATCAGATTCCTTTTCAGCACCTTTGTCAAAACTGGCAATGATAACCTTTTGCAATTACCCAACCAAATGATTGATTGGCATGTATAGTATACAACTAAGTACATAGCTGGAGTATATCAGCCTATGTCTGTGCTTTCTACTTTCCCATATGGGAGTGAATCTCAAAGCAAATTAGTTAGAGAGCCTCTCGCACACTTCCTTAGCTCTCTTCAGTAGAGAAGAATACATTGGAAGAAGTGGAGAAAAAGCAGGGAGGGTGGTTGAGGAAAATAATAAATGCAATTAGTTTTGTTTTAATTGAAACTTAATTGGAATCCAAATTTTGAAATCAGGTTAGATTTTCATTTGTTTGAATTTCATTTAAGGTTGCAAATCAGGAGATAAAATCTGAGAAGGAATCACTTGGGGAGTGTCCTGACTACCCGCATATGAGGTATGGCATTCCTGTGCTGCTGTAAGTATCAGTAAATTATTATGAATAGGAGTGATGTAGTTCCTGGATCTGGTAAAAGTGGGTAGATTGTTTTGTTTAGAATTTTAACTTTAGGACTTTCAATGATTTTGATGCACTTGACTTGATAGTTTGCTGGTTTCATTGTTTAAGAACAAGTCTACTTTGCCCTTCAGCAGTATGTATAGGTGTTTTTCTGTCATCTGCATGTTTCTTTGCTGAAATTTCTGTTTCATCCCAATTAACATCGCAAGCAGTGTGGAGAATCTAATGATAACTGGTATACCATGCTACATTGGTTAACAGGTGGCACAGTGGTTAGCATTGCTGCCTTACAATTCCTGGCTTGGGTCACTGTCTGTGCGGAGTCTGCATGTTCTCCCAGTGTCTGTGTGAGTTTCTTCCGGATACTGCAGTTTCCTCCCACAGTCCGAAAGGTGTGCTGGTTAGGTTCATTGGCCATGCTAAATTCTCTCTCTCTATACCCAAACAGCTGCTGGAGTGTGGCGACTGGAGGATTTTCACAGTAACTTCATTGCACTGTTAATGTAAACCTACTTGTGACACTAATAAATAAAATTTGAACTACATTGTGTACCAAGCCTTTCTTAGTAATATTTGTTTATTTTGGACTAATGGCTGTGACTTGTGGAGACTCTTTGAAAGGCATTGACAAAGATGATCAGAAATGAAAAGCTCAGCCAGCCGAATAGAGGGCCCAGAGAAGACTCAGGTCAACAAGTCATGCATCTTCTCAGACTGTTGTCTTCCTCTGCAGCAAATGTAGCAGAAATGCAATGCCAGGGTGGGGCTCCTGAGCCACACTAGATGTTGCTTCACAGAGTTGATAACCATGGCACAAACCATTATCTCACAAGACAAAATGGTGTCATTAACTTTGGACTACTTGTGTGAAAGTATAGCATCTTCAGCTTTTGAATATATTGTTAACAGTGGGTTAATGTCTTTTTAAAATACAACTGAAACCTGTTTTCAGAGTAAGGCTGAAGTCCATTACCGGAGGGTGAGCTGGGAGGAGGATGCAGAGATGCAGGCTGGGTGAGTGGGCATGTACATGGCAGTTGCAGTATAATGTGGATATATGTGAGGTTATCAATTTTTGTAGCAAAAATAGGAAGACAGATTATTATTTGAACAGGTGTAAGTTGAGAGAGGTGGATACTCAGCGAGACCTTGGTGTCCTCGTGTATCAGTCATTGAAAGTAAGCACGCAGGGACAGCAGGCAGTGAAGACGGCAAATGGTATGTTGACCTTCATTGCGAGAGGATTTGAGTATAGGAATAGGAATGTTTTACTGCAATTGTATAGGATGTTGGTGAGGCCACACCTGGAGTATTGTGTGCCATTTTGGTGTCCTTATCTGAGGAAGGATGTCCTTGCTATAGAGAGAGTACAGCAAAGGTTTACCATGCTGATTCTTGGGCTGGCAGGTCTCTCATATGAGGAGCGACTAAGTCAATTAGGATGATGTTCTTTGGTGTTTCGAAGAGTGAGAGAGATCTCATAGAAACTTCTAAAATTCTAACAGGATCAAATACAGTTGATTCAGAAAAAATGTTCCTGATGATGCGGGAGTCCAGAACTAGGGGCCACAGTTTGAAAATAAAGGGTAAATCTTTTAGGTCTGAGGTGAGGAGAGTGGTGAATTTGTGGAATTCCCGACCACAAAGTATTTGAGGCCAAAACATTGTGTGATTTCAAGAAGGAATTAGATATAGCTCTTGGGGCTAAAGAGATCAGTGGAAAGGGGGGAAAGGTGGGATCGGGTCTTGAGTTTGATGACCAGCCATGATCATATTGAATGGTGGAGCAGGCTCGAAGGGTTGAATGGCCTACTCCTGCTTCTATTTTCTATGTATGTTTCTATGCATTACACAGTATGAGCTATCTATATACGAACTATGAAAGAATCTTTGAAGCACTGCAGTCTTCCATATATTATGCAGATCTATTATGGTCTTTGCAACTATTCACTACTTAGAGTAGCTTGACATAAATATTGAACTGTAGTCCAGGCTTTACTTCATCTTTTTTCCCTTCTACAGCATTTGTTTGATTTTCACTGACTCTTTTGAATCTTTTGTTTCCCCCAAAAAAGGTTTGGTCCTGAGAATGCAATCGCCCAATCTGATGTATCGAACACATTACACAATCCTTCAATGACACTTGTGTTGCCTTTCTCCTGTGTGTCATACATTGCCAGCAATCATGACTTTGCTGCATATTTGTCTGGAATGATTAACCAAGCTGCATTGAAATTACACACAACTGAGACATTGATTGACTGCGAAGGAAACCCTGTTGAACATCCTGAGGTCTTCCACCCTGAAGCTGGGTATTTTGAAATGGGACCAGATCAAGGTGACAATATTTTTGAATGTAGTTCAGACATTGATCTTCCGACTGTTTCTGCCAATGCAGAAACTGAGACCAGTAAGGTATTAAAGGTACTATGGGCACTTTGTATTCAGGTGAATAAGGGACTCAGGTTGTTTGCATCTTGCATTGTTTTGACTGACAGTGTTGTAGCTGTATTTCAGACTCTTCAACATGAGCTCTTGGGGAATATGCAAAATGTTATTTCTCAGATGCAGATGGTACTCTATTTTCCTTGTTCAGAAATTTTGGAAGTGGATTTTGAAGTGCCAGAAATGTGTGTCTCAGTGAAGATGAGAACCCATGGTTGTTTCTTCCTTATCTCTGATTCCCAGAATCTCAAAGATTTCTACTTGTGCTTAAAAACTGTTCTGCACCAAGAGTCTGTATCTATTTCAAATTTACCTAGGCTTGAAGGGCCACTTATAAAAGACTTCATCCTTCAGCTTTTGCAGCATCAGCAGCTCTCACTAAATGACACTGATATTAGAGGTAGTTTTGCTGCATATGTTCTGATCAAAGATAATAACATGTTGCAGGATGAGTTAGAAGTGCTGAATCCAACTGTTCAATGTATGGATGTGGCCAGTGATAGTGAATCAGAGTCCAAGAACACACTATATTCTGAAATCTGTTCGCCAATGCTTCCTGAGGGAGAAGAAAATCTCAAACCTATGTACATACCTTGTCTGCTGTTTTTGACAGCCCAGAATCTTTATTTTGTAAGGGTAGATTTCTCTGCAGCAGCAAAAAGGAGACCTGATTCTGAAGAGGAGGATGCAAGATATCCATTTAAGTTGAACAGAATTTCACTGGCTACATTGCTTTTAAACCCAAAACAAAAATCGCACAAAGTGGAAACAGTTGCATTTTCTGATGGCCATGTACTTGAATTCCTGATTGGATATCAACTTGCAACTGCAGTTTTTGTGCTGCCTCATGAGAAGTTTCACTTTCTACGACTGTTCAGTCAACTGAGAGCAAGCCTACATGGTGTCAAATCGATTGTGGTACACAGAGGTTCTCCAGATCACAGCTGCTTGGAAAAATGTTCCGCAGATACCACCAGTCACTCTCCAGAAACCAAAAGGTAATATCAGGACAATCCATGATTGGTCATTAAATCCTAAAATATGTTTCATAAGGGAGATGATCTTAAACATGTCCAAAAGAAATCAAGTCTCTCCTATCCCATAACATACATTTGCACATAGGAAGCCAAAATTGGCATCCCTGTTGATCTCTTAACTCTTATTGATGCAATTGTATGATTGTTAATGATGGATTGTGAACAGGGTCATTCTATTTGAGGAATGGAATGTCTCTTTCTACCTGGCAGTCCATCTATCAGCCTTGATGAAGGCATGAAAAACCCAGTAAACTGCGTAGTTTTGGTATCAGTGCCTGGTGGGTACTCTTGAAGTTCAAATTATGTATGGTTAGTTTCCTGTATAAAAACTATAAAATTTAAAGCAAACATGGTACTTTCATACAAAGCTTGAATTCTTGAATTAGGAATGAAGCTTTCACAAGTCTGACTTGTTGCCAGCAAGTGTTAAAGTAGCAAACCCGGAGTGATCTGTTAATGGTTATTGAGCCAGCACATGAATGGAATTATAGAAACTCCTGCAGTCCTATGTGTTTGATCCCATAGTGACAAACTTGACTTTACAGATGTGCCCATAATTCACCCAGGACTATTGGATTCATTGTTGCCCTCTTATTCAGAGAGGTAACGTGATGGTGTAATTACTTTAAAATGGTACAATAGTAGAGAATCCTGCATGTATCAGGTTTAATCCTCGTGTTTATATTTAAGCACTAAAATCTCTTGATGGCAGTTGGCTATCTTGATTTTCATAAATTCAAAGTATTGTGGATGCTGGAGATTTGAAATAAAAGCAAAGTGCTGGAAAAACTCAGCAAATTTTGCAACATCTGTAGAGAGAAACTTTCAAGTGAGTAATGAAGGAGGGTCATATTGAACTCGAAAGGTTTTCTGTTTCTCTCTCCGCAGATGCTGCTAGACCTGCTGTATTTTTCCAGCATTTTCTGTTTTTATCTTGGTTTTCATGATTATTTAGCTCACTACTTTGAACACTAATGTCAAAGATACACGATGAAATTTAAGATTTTAATTGGTCCTTCAAGGTAATGATCACAGCTGACCTGCAAAGCAATGAAAATAGTTTTTGAAATCTTTTTATCTGACTAAAATGTTTGCATTTCTATTTAGTGATACAACTTGGAAATAGGCTTGTTAGCTCATTAAGCCTGTGCCACTATTTCCCCGCTAGCCATCAAGTCCAATCATACTCCCATACCTATAATTTGTTTTAAACAACATTTACTCACTGTTTCAATAGCAATTTATGACAGAGAATTTCAATAATCTTTGGCGTAAATAAATTTTTCCTAACCATCATTTGAATACTTTTGTGATTTTGTTGGTGACCAGATCAGAAACCCCAAGGTATGTTATGAAGTTCGACTAGACCCCAATTATTTTTTGATTTTGACATGACTGTGAGGATAAGTTGTTTCACTCCAGATGTGATTCTATTGACTTATTAAGAAACTTTTATCAAAACAAAATTTAATTTTAGCAGTAGTTTAAATATAAGAAATGAATTAGCTTAACTTTTACCGATTGAAATATTTAAACATGACAAGATTCAATTCTTAACTACTAACCTATCTCTATTATTCCTTATAAACTGCTCTTTAAAATAATATAGCAAACAACACAGGTTCATGTGCTTTTTCACTTGTTAACAGTCCTGTAGCCTTTGAACACCCTTGGCAGGTGATACAGACAGATACCTGTCTCCTAACACTCAGTAAGAAGTTTAACAACACCAGGTTAAAGTCCAACAGGTTTATTTGGTTTAAGGCTACAGGACTGTTAACAAGTGAAAAAGCACATGAACCTGTGTTGTTTGCTATATTATTTTAAAGAGCAGTTTATAAGGAATAATAGAGATAGGTTAGTAGTTAAGAATTGAATCTTGTCATGTTTAAATATTTCAATCGGTAAAAGTTAAGCTAATTCATTTCTTATATTTAAACTACTGCTAAAATTAAATTTTGTTTTGATAAAAGTTTCTTAATAAGTCAATAGAATCACATCTGGAGTGAAACAACTTATCCTCACAGTCATGTCAAAATCAAAAAATAATTGGGGTCTAGTCGAACTTCATAACATACCTTGGGGTTTCTGATCTGGTCACCAACAAAATCACAAAAGTATTCAAATGATGGTTAGGAAAAATTTATTTACGCCAAAGATTATTGAAATTCTCTGTCATAAATTGCTATTGAAACAGTGAGTAAATGTTGTTTAAAACAAATTATAGGTATGGGAGTATGATTGGACTTGATGGCTAGCGGGTAACAGGTTTATTTAATCAAGATAGCCAACTGCCATCAAGAGATTTTAGTGCTTAAATATAAACACGAGGATTAAACCTGATACATGCAGGATTCTCTACTATTGTACCATTTTAAAGTAATTACACCATCACGTTACCTCTCTGAATAAGAGGGCAACAATGAATCCAATAGTCCTGGGTGAATTATGGGCACATCTGTAAAGTCAAGTTTGTCACTATGGGATCAAACACATAGGACTGCAGGAGTTTCTATAATTCCATTCATGTGCTGGCTCAATAACCATTAACAGATCACTCCGGGTTTGCTACTTTAACACTTGCTGGCAAATAAACCTGTTGGACTTTAACCTGGTGTTGTTAAACTTCTTACTGTGTTTACCCCAGTCCAACGCCGGCATCTCCACATCAGTCCTAACACTCAAACAGCAGCCTCCAAAGAGAGAGAAAAACACCTTGTTTCTTTCAGGATCAAGCAGAAACTAATGGTTTTTCCCTGTAAGCTTAGGTCCTCCCCTTCACATGACTCTCTCTTTTATCAACAAAATCAAAACCCCAGAGGAAAAACAAAAAATAAACAAAAAATCAATTTATTCTGATTAAAACAAACACTCTATTAGCTAAGATCAATTATTAGTCTGCATTCTCAGCCTGGAGCTATCTGAATTGCAGACAGATTGGGACCAGCTAAACCAGAGCTGAATTTTAAACATAACCCGTACAAAAAACATGATGCAAAAACATTTCTTAAAGGCACAGTATCATCACAATTTATCTTAAATCTACTATGTCCACGTGTTGCCACCTTGCTGACCATTGCAAAAAATGAATACATAACCTTGGTTTTTGAGATTATGCCACAACTGCCAAAGCTCTTGTGTGGGGGTGGGGGTTGCAGTGGAGAGGAGGAGGAGTTGGGGTGTGAAGCGAAGAGCCTGTGTATCAAACTATAACTTCCTCCGTCTCGTGAACACCTGGGGAATTAATGCTGTACCTTGCCCATTGTTTTTATATCCTCCGATAATGGGATCCCAGGACAGGTCAGCGCATTCCAATTATAGTCTAACCAGGATCTTGTCTGTTTGAATTGTCTCCTTGTTCTTGTATTTGAGATACAAAGCCAAGGATTCTGTTTAAACGGGAGAAGGGTCATCCTGAAAGAATGGTAACATAATTACTTCTGTCACTACACTGCATAAAAATTAACAGCTGTAAATCGTGGCTTCCATTCCATTTTCTCTGTTTAGGCTTGTATTTGGCATATAAGTCCCATTTTCATCTAATATATGTTTAGGACAATGCTATCAGGAAGTTGGCTTCAGTTTTTCAGTTCAGGTTATACTCTCATTTTAAGTTGGTGCATGGGATAGAGCGGGTGATCTGCTATGTTTGGGAGTTTAGGACATGCATTGCCCACATAGAGCAGACTGACTAGAAATTGGTCCTCTACACCAACACGTGGTTCGCATTTTACATTTGGCAGACAGCTCTACCCCGTTTTTGGAAGGATTTTTTTTTCTAAGCTGCAAATGTTAATTAATATGCCTTAGAAAATTCAAAGCAGCAAGTGATTATAGAAGACCAAAGTGCTTGGAAAACCTATTCCACATGGATTATAAAAGTTTTGTTTAGAACGTGCTTTTCCCTTATTTTCACTTGTTTAAAATTTTCATTAAGTGATGAAACCTGTATTCCTTTTTAAGTTTCCATATTTTGTGTTTTTATACAGCGGCCAACCAAACGTCAGATCAGAGCTGAGCCTTTCTCTGCTGTATCCTTCAGAGGTACTGCTGCAGAAACTAACTGAAGAAAACCAGTGTCCTTTTTATCTTTCGGCTTCCCAATCTCTCCGACATCTGGCAGGCTTGAAAGGAAGAGCTATTGTGGAATATTTTCACAATAGTGTGGCTGAGGTAATCTTTATACATGGTGGGGGTACATATTTGTGTACAAAATCTTTGCTAAAGCCACCAGAGATGAGACTAGTTATACTGAATATAATTACGGTGGTAGACCTGTTGGAATACTCTGGTAATCTTCGGCCTGACGTTCCTTTTTTGAGGGGCTGGGCTGTGACCACGCAAGGGAATAATTCTAGATAGTAGAATTTCCACCAGTTTAACCATTTTGGCAATAACCATGATACTGATCCTTTTGAATTAATGTATATCTGTTGTGAACTGCCTTATCCATCTCAACATATTTTTCTTCAATTTAGTATTAGAAATTATTTCATGGTATATAATATATCAGAAATAATTTCTAGAAGTCATAGCATAGCCTCCTCCTGTGCTGCTTCCATTCAGTCTGCCACGTCTGCTGGCTTTCTACAAGAACAGCTCAGTCCCACTCTCCTGCCCTTCATCCATAGCCTTGCAAAGAGTTTTCTCCTCATCTCATTCCAAGCTTTCTTGCTGACCATCTTGAAATTGTGACCCCCTAGTCACTGAAATGCCAACTAGTAGAAATCCTCCTTTACCCTGTCAAAATTGTTCATAATTTTGAACACCTCAATAAGGTCACCTCTTAATCTTCTCTGTTCCAAGGAGAATAAACCCAATTTATCCAACCTTTCCTTGTATCTAAAATTCCTCATTCCTGTTATCATTCTAGAAAATCTCCGTTGCACTCTCTATAGGGGTTTAACATCCTTTTAAATAAGGTGTGCAAAACTGAAAACAATACTTCAAATGTAGTCTAACCAATGATTTGTCGAGGTATAGCATCACTTCCTTGCTTTTGTACTCTATGCCTTTATTTATAAACCCAAGGATCCTATAGCCCTTAACTGTTTCAACTTACCTGGCCACCTTCAGAGAATTATGCACTTGAACCCCAAGGTGTCTCTGCTCTTATACTCCCCTTCAGGTTGTACCATTGAGCTTGTATTGCTTCCCTATATTTCATCTACCAAATGCGTTATCTCACATTTTGCTGCATTGAAATTCATCTGCCCATTTGGCCAACTTGTCAGTGTCTCTCTCAAGTTGGTCAGCATCATCCTCGCAATGCACAATCCTCCCTAGCTTAGTATCATTTGCAAATTTAGAGATTTTGCTCTCAACACCCATCTCTAAATCATTTATATAAATCAGAAAAAGCAAGGGTCCCAGCACTGATCCCTGGGGAACACTACTTTTAACTTCTCTCCAGTCTGAGAAATGCCAATCTCTACCTACCCTGTGTTTCCTATCTCTTAGCTAACTTATAATTCTTGCTGCCAAGAACCCATCAATCCCAAACATTTCTAATTTGCTAACCAACCTGCCATGTGAGACTGTATCAAATGCTTTCTGAAAGTTCAAATATATAACATCCATGGCACTACCCTCAAATCACTGCCTGTGTCACCTCATCAAAGAACTCAGTTAAATTTGTCAGACATCACCTGCCCTTGACATAGTCATGTTGACTGTCTGGTATTAACTTATTTTTAAGTGTATATTTATCTTCTCTCGCATTATGGCCTCCATCAGTTTTCCCATTATTGAAGTAAAGCTGACAGATCTGCAGTTTTCTGTGCTATCCTTTGCCCCTTCCTTAAACAGTGGTGTCACATTTACAATCATCCAGTCCGCTGGGACTAATCCTGTGTTCAGAGAGGCTTGGAAAATTTCTGCCAACATCTCCTCAATTTGCTCCCTTAACCCCCCTCAACTATCTAGGATGCATCACATCTAGGTCTAGCAACGTCTCTACCTGGAGTGCTGCCAGCCTTTTTAACACCCCTTTATCTATCACTATACTGCTCAGTTGCTCAACACCCACATTTTTAACTAGGCCATTGTCACCATCTTCTAAAGACAGAAGCAAAATATTCATTTAGTACCTCTGCCATTCCCTCCTTCAACGAGCTCCTACAATGACCTCTGCTTGTCCCTTATGGGTCCCAGTCCATCCTTCACTAATGTTTTACCATTAATACGTTTGAAGAACATTTTACTATTTGTTTTCATCTTGCTGTCAATCTTATTCACCCAGGAAGCTCTGCTTTGTTTGTGTTCCCCCTTCATGGGAATGTACCTCAACTATCTCATCTTCAAATGCACTTTAATTTCTGGCTGTGAATTGGTGTGCCGGGAATTATTTATCCTGCTATTTTGACTGCATTGTAAATTTTCAATTCCATTGTCATGGAATTATTTATTGAACTCATTCATTCATTTTAACGCTTGAATTGTTTTTCTCAAATTTGTGATTACATTTTTGAAATGAGCTTCTGAAAGTGTACAGGACTTCACGCTGTTTTATACAATTTTCTCTTGACTCATGCTCCCGCTGTGTAAAAAACTTTATTTATTAGTCACAAGTAGGCTTACGTTAACACTGCAATGAAGTTATTGTGAAATTCCCCTAGTCGCCACACTCCGGCACCTGTTCGGGCCAATGCACCTAACCAGCACGTCTTTCAGACTGTGGGAGGAAACCAGAGCACCCGAAGGAAACCCACGCAGACACGGGGGCGAACGTGCAAACTCCACACAGATGGTGACCCGAGCTGGGAATCAAACCCAGGTCCCGGGCGCTGTGAGGCAGCAGTGCTAACCACTGTGCCACCGTGCTGTCTCTGTTGTTCAGCTTGTCAATGTTTTATTCTGCTCTAAGTGACTTCTTAGTATCTGATTCTCGTTAACTAAAAATTGTATGGAGTTGATTGATCTGGACTATGACCAACACGGTGGCACAATGGTTAGCACTGCTGCCTCACAGCTCCAGGGACCTGGGTTCAATTTCCAGCTTGGGTCACTCTGTATGGAGTTTGCATGTTGTCCCTGTGTCTGTGAGGGTTTCCTCCGGGTGCTCCGGTTTCCTCCCACATTCCAAAGATGTGACAGTTAGATGCGTTGGCCATGCTAAATTGCCCCTTCCCCAGGATGTGTAGGTTAGTAGGATTAGCGGGGTAAATAAATGGAGTTACAGGAATAGGGCCTGGGTGGGATTGTTGTTGTTGCAGAGTCGATGGGCCGAATGGCCTCCTTCTTCACTGTAGTGATTCTATGAATTGATATTTTGTATACTAATCAGTATGTTGAATATTTATATTTCACCAATTAATATTGATAGTCCTGCACTGACAAACTTTTAGGAAAATGTAGTTTGCTTCTGTTTATCCTTGCACATCTTGACTGTTTACATGACTTTAAATACCTTTGTATTTTTGCTTGAGGTAATTTTTATAACCCTTGCTCATTTTTGAATTTGAACTAAGTTCTTCAATCAGCCTCCATATTAAGTAGTAGGCCACTTGATATTAAACAGTAATTCTGGATGTTTGTCAGTCTCTATCTGGAATATTGAATATTCCACTATATATTATGTATCGAATATACTTAGCGAATAGTGATTACTTCCATTTTGCGATTGCTATACAGCAAATCTATTCTTGTGTAAATTTTCAAAGCTATGGTGCTGATGACTAAAGCAAATGTTCACCTTTTAGCTGCTCTCTCTGTTCCCTCTATTTACTCTGTTTCACCAATTTTCTTCAATTGTACTTTTCCAGGTTGAGAATGAGGAGCTAAAACATTTAACTTGGTCTTCAGTCATATTTTACAAATATTCTGAGCTTGAAGTGACTGCGTGCATAATGCTCTCAACCAAAGCACTATATTTTGTGCTAGATGACGCCGTCATTCAGCTTGCTGATCAAACTGGTAGGGATAATTACTTTGTACCTTGTGTAATAACAATTACTCCAATATAGTAGTTAAACATGATTTCTGTTTTATAAAACCACATTAACTCTGCCTGATCCCATGATGATTTTATCCTGCTTTCTGTCCTTAATAATGGATTATAGCAATTTCTCTCTGACAGATGTTCCAGCCTTTTTATTCTTTCTGTCTTCCTCCTTGAGGTGTTACGTTTTCTATTCACCAATCCACTGGGACCCTTTTAGAACCTAAGGAATTTCCTATCTCTGCAGCCACTTTTAAAACCTTAGGTTGCAGGTCCTGGGAACCTCTCAGCCTCTAGGTATGGGTTTCCCCAGTATTTTTTCCCTATTGATGGTGGTTGTTTTAATTTCTTTCATCTCTTGGTTTTGCAAAATGTTTTGGATTGGAGGAAGGTTTATAGTGGAGTTCCATTGGGTTTGGTGCTTAAGACCTTTGCTCTTCCTGATACACCTGAATGACGTAGACCTTGGTGCACAGGGCAAAATTTGAAGGTGATAAGAAATTTAGAAGCATTGTAAACAGTGAAAAGTATAATGTCTGACATAGGTTAATGGAATGGGTGGGTAAGTGGCAGATGAAATTTAAGGCAATGAAGTGTGAAGTGAATAATTTTGGAAGGAAGAATGTGGAGATGCAATATAAAATGGTTTAATTCTAAGATGGCAGAACAGGTTGAGAGTGTGGTTAATAAAGCGTTAATGGGGCATAGTTTACAAATGTAAAGATGTTGTATTAAATCTGTATAGAACAGAAGTTCTGGGTGGCACGCTTGCATACCTTAAAGAGATTGCAAAAAGAGTCATGAAACCTATTCCAGGGATGAGAAACTTCTGTTATGTGGATAGAGGGTGGGACTTTTTTCCTTGGCGAAGTGTTGAGGAGAATTGATAGATATGCAAAATCATGAGCGGGTTTGGACATAGTAGATGGGGGAAAACTTCCCATTTTGTGGAAGGATCGAGAACAAGAGAGCTCAGATTTAAGGTAATTGGCCAAAGTTTAAAAAAAGGACATGAGGAAAAACTATTTCATGCAATGAGTGGTTGGGATCGAATGCACTGCTTAAGAGTGCGGTGGATGCAAGTTCAGTTCAGGCATTTAGGAGGAAATTAGATTATTATCTGAAAAGGAAGAATGTGCAGGGCTTCAGGGGGAAGGCTGGGGAATGGCATTAGATAAACTGCTCCTTTGGAGGCCCACCACAGATACGATGGGCCAAACAGCCTCCTTCTGTGTTGTAACCATTCTGTGATCCTGTTAGTGGTGAGCTGCCTGAAAAATCTGCACCATTATCTTTATTAGAGGATAAAGCATCCTGGATATACATGTACAAACTTCAGCTGAAACTGACTACTTCTCAAGTTGACCACTACATAATACTGTCAGTTATAGAAGCTAGTGCCTCTTGCTTGAACGTTGCACCAGTTTTAACTTTAGAGTTAAATGTTCAGTATTGCTTTTTGAACAGTTCTCTGGAAACACTGATTAAAACTCAAGCTATTTTAATAAATTAAGCTCACGTTAACATTCAATGACCTGTTTTCATCAATTTTATTAGGATGTTGGAATGAGAAGCTGCCTTTTGACTGTGAACAGACCAGTCTGCTGCTGTCCTTCTGCTTTGTCCTGAAATTAAATGATCTGCAATCTGTGCAAGTGGGCCTTTTTGATCAGTATTTTCGCATAACTGGTGAGTCAAACCTTCTAATTTGCTCTCACAACTGTACAAGTATCTACCAAATGTCTAATTTTGTGTTTTTAAAAAAAATATAACAGTGCAATAACAATGAACTTCAATTGCATTTCTTTGAAATCTATTGAAACTTTAGCCATGACCATGGCAAAATAAAGTTGTTAACACAGATATCACTTTATATTCTTGATGTTTTAATACTGATGTGTAGTTGTGTTAAGAACTAGAAGATTCTTTTGCAACACAAATCCTGTTCTTTGACTGACGATAAAAAGTCTTGCAATGCTGATTAATTTCCTTTATCTTACTGACCTTTACAGCACAGAAGGAGGCAATTCAGCCCATTGTGCCTGTGCTAGCTCTTTTGAGTTCCCCACACCTCTGCTTTTTCCTCACGTATCAAGTCCTTTTTGAAACTACACTACTGAATCTGTTCCCACCACTCCATTCTTTCAGGCAGTGCATTCCAGATCAAAAAACTAATCTTCCCTCTAGCTATTTTGCCAGTTATCTTAAACCTGTGTGCTCTGATCAATCGACTCTCACACCAATGGAAACAGTTCCTTCTTATTTACTCTATCAAAACTCCAAATTATTTTGAGCACCACAATTGAATCTCTTCATTAACCTCTGCTTTAAGGAGAACAACTCCATTTTCTCTACTCTTTCCATATAACTGTTCTCACATTCTTGGTAACTCTCCTCTTCAGTCTAAGGCTTGTGACTTATCAGTGCAGCATTTCTAAGGACTGCAGAGTGCGATGGTATTTGGTAGTGGTATTTATATCGGTTCTTGGTTTATGATTTTTATAGACCAGATTGGGTCCTCAACTTGCACTTTTTTATTGTTAAGTCCTGCTTAGGTGTAGGCCTATAAACTCGTCTGCCATGAAAAATCTATCGAACTCAGTCCATGAAGAATTTGAATTTTCATTGTAGCAACGCACACAAGATGATATTTCATAAATACTTGTCATTGCAATGATTGTAGATGTTGGCTAACAAGTTAAGATTTTTACTATTAAAGACTCTGTTGCATGAAATACCCTTTTAAAAATGATATATTTAGATATATAAAAATGATGTATGATCATGTTTAGGCAAACTGCAGTTTTCTCCTGGATTTAACAAATTCCACAATTTATAAAAAATTGCTTCATTGTACATTTTTAACTTTTGATCTAGGCCCATCTGCTGAACAAACAGTTGCTTGCCTGACCAGGGACAGCTATACCACTCATACCTTTGTGCAGCAGTTAATGGCTGTTTTATCTTTGTTGGAACGGACACCTTCACCAGAACCAGTAGAGCTAGATTTCTATACAGAATTTGGAAAGAAAAGCACAGGTAATGTAGACAGGGCTATATAGTTCTGGGCAGTCAACTTTGAATCAGTTTAATTGAAGTTTGCTGCTGAATCGCCTCATTAAATTTACATTTATTTATTAATGTCACAAGTAGGCTTACATTAACACTGCAATGAAGTTACTATGAAAATCCCCCAGTCGCCATACTCCGGTGCCTATTCGGATGCATTGAGGGAGAATTTAACATGGCTAATGCCCCTAACCAATGCGTCTTTCGGAGGAAACAGGAGCACCCGGAGGCAACCCATGCAGACACTGGAAGAATGTGCAGACTCCGCACAGACAGTGATCCAAGCCAGGAATTGAACCCAGGTCCCTAGTGCTGTGAGGCAGCAGTGCTGGCCACTGTGTCACCCATGTGATTTAGGGAATTCGATTTGGTGATTTAGAGAATGGAAGCTGTAGGTTTATTTTCTCGTGTTTATTTCTAGAATGTTTTAAGACATAGTATAAAGAAGAAATCAGTGATGTGCAACCAAAATTTATTGCCTGAACATAAAATGAGCTGCCACAGTATTTAATATGGCCTGTGAAAAGCCCATTTATGATTACCAAAACCTTCAAACCATATGACATTCTTGATGCAACTTTTCTGATTTCTCTATCTTGCCAGTTTCCGTGCATATCATTGGTACTGATAACGACTTTGTGAATAGAATTTAGTGCAAAAACCTGAAGAAAATTGTTCAATAGGTTCCCACGATTAAACATTATCCTCAATGTACTTTGGGGTTAAATATTTTATTAAATTCTGTTTACTAATTTAATGGACCGACCATCAATTTGCTCCGCATCTTGTGCGTAAAAAAGGACTTCGTTTTTATAGGTAACTGACGCATTTAGATTAGTTTTTAAGATTAATAACCTCTTATAATGTTCCCAAATTTCCAGTGTTGTTTGACCAATCTACTTTCACCAATGTTGTCCTAAACCAACAGCTAGGAACTGAAGAGTGTTTAATTATTCATTTTTTCTCCTGTCAGAGTGAGGCACTGGCATGCTTCTATCCCTTAAAGCACCATTGATTAGAGATTGACTTGTACCGCAATTTCACAATCCCACTTGCTACATTTGTTTCAGCGCCAGTTTGGCTCATTTCTTTAAGTCTTGCCTTGAGTCCACAGCATTATTTTAATATTTAACTCCTCTTATTAGCTGTAGTCACAGCAACAAAAATAAGTTAACGAAAACAAAGACCATCGTCCTACTTAATCCTAGGGCCTGCTATTTGCCGATTATATTATCGATTCTACCTCCCTGTAAAATTAAATATGTTGGTTTGCAATTCAGTTCATTTAAAAAAATGTATTAATATGCAAGAGCTATTTCTAACTTCTCTGCATCTTTTCTGAACAGGTCAAATGGAAAATTATGAAATTGTCCACTCTAGTAGAGTGAAATTCATTTATCCCAGTGAAGAAGAAGTTGGTGACTTGACCTTTATTGTAGCAGAGAACATACAGGAACCAAATAATCTCCAGACATCCAACATACTTTTGTATGTTCTGGCATTTCAAGTAAAGTCTCTGGAGACCTCTTCGCATGCTAGCAAAAGTTCTCTACAACCTAAAACTTTAATTTTGACTAGCTACGACATGCTTCTATTTGAAGAAGATTATGTCAGTTATCCGTTGCCAGAATTTGCAAAGGAACCTCCACAGAGGGACAAATACAAATTAACTGATGCTAGGAGGATCCGTGATCTAGATCGTGTACTCATGGGTTATCAGACTTACCCACAGGCCATCACATTTGTATTTGATGATGTGCAGAACCGTGACCTCTTGAGTAACATGATGCTTGACCATTTTGAACATCCACTTAATGCCTCTTCTGCCAGTAGAAAATACCACTGCAACAACAGCAGTGAAGTTCAGTGGTGTCTCTTTGTAGCCAGTCCGGAAAGTCGGGAGAAGTTGATTGCATTGCTTGCTAGACAGTGGGAGCTGCTCTGCAGTAGAGAACTGCCACTTGAACTTACAGGTTAACATTTTGTTCATGTCAAATATGACCAATAAATTGTAAAACTAAGTTGTACTGATGATGAGCAGTTATTTGTACAGCACTCTTGGGGATTGTAAATACCATGGGAGTCAGACCTGTTTCTTTGATGTCTAGGGCTTTTAAAGTATATTTTTTACAAATTCAGCATAAACAAGTTTACTTATACACTGATGCATCTTGCTTTTGTGCAATATAAACTGAACATAAAGGTCACTATATGTTATGCTTGGATGTTTTTGAAATATTAAGTGCAATGTTTATCTAATGGGCAACTTTCTTCGGCATGCTGCTATAATTAATTTGAAATAAAGTTGTTGCTCTTTGATTTTTTTTTTTAAAAAAGTACTGTGCTTTAATGAAAGTTTTAAAATATTTAATGAATGGTTTTCTTCTGGATGAAACTGTATTTTGAAATACTAATACGTAGTATTGTAGATAAGGTGCAGGTTTCATATTGTTTCGTTCTTAATATGAGAAGTGAAAATTGGATCATTGGCAGTGAAGTTACCTCTTTGTCTGATTGTGTCCAGCCAAAGATGGCACTGGCTAGGGTATTGAAAGGAACTGCTGACTGTCTGTGGTGGAGGGTTCAGAAACTACTTGGCAATAGTGTAAACAGGGACATCATAATTTCCTCCCAACAACCCAAAACACATTTTTGCAATTGCATGTAAATTAATGTCCAGTAAGTGCTTTAAGTGCACATTACATTTATTTTGTCACTTCAAATTCTGAAAATGAGACCTCCCAAGTCTGCTGAAGCTATGACAATGTTATGGGAGTTCATGGTAGTAATTTGTCTCCCAAAAGATTCGAATAAATAATTGGTTGCTATCCTAAACTGGAAAATTTAATGCCAAGTTATGCCTGAATTCTCACTCCTGTGCCTCCTAGCAAACTATTCTAAAATGCATTGACCATGGCCAGAACCAGTAGTAAGCATGCCCCCCTGCTGCAAGAGTAGAAGAGGTGAAAATTAGTCCTATAAAGTTGGATGTTGTTAAAGACTAATTAAACTGTCATAAAGTGTAGTATGAAGTTTCCAGTTAACTGGAATGATTTTAAAACTTTTGTTTTGATCCTTTTGTGTCATTATGCTGCTCACATTGTCCAGCACTTTATAAAAAAATATATCCCAACCACGTGACTATGTAAAAAGAATAAGATAGTAATTTCAGATTATGTTTACAAACCACTCCACGTTCCTTTGTTTGAACTTTCTACAGAATGCCTTGAGGCAGTTATAGTTCATTTTAAAAACATAAGTGGAAGTTACAGGATGATTATTACGACACCCCAAGTAAATGTAAGTATTGGTTCAGCATGGGACAAATCTTCAACTCTTCCCCTTAACTCCTAAGGAGTTAAATTGGACTGTCTTCCCAAGGAGTTAAGTTGGTATCCCACCAGTCGATGTCTCAGCTGATTTTGAAATTTGTCTTGCCCAAAATTGTCATGCAGAGTTTGAGTTGTATTAGCATTTACACTTGCAACCCCTCAGAATTTGCATAAACTACTGAGTGAATTAACTCTTGCTTGCAAATTACCAAAAAGGTTATGCAACAAAATCACTACTGGCAATTTTTTTGATCTTTGTTTTCAGGATTTAAATTTTGATAAGTTACATAATGGAGGTTAAAAAGGCAGTTCAGTTATATCAATAGTAACATCGCAGTATTGGATATAAATTGAGATTAATATAGGATTAGATTCCACAGTTGACAATTTAAGGACAGACAAATAATCAATCTGTTAAATGGATTAAACTTAGTAACCTTGCAAATCATTAGCATATGATTAAGCAATTTTGTCTAAATGAGCTAGTTAACTCCTACCACTGGGAGGAGGATTGCCTCCTGAGATGGTATGTTGAACCTCACTTAGAGAGTGCTACCCATTTTTTCTGTAAATCTGTACTAATGGCTGTTTCTGAGTTAGCTACCTTAAAATTTTCCCTCCTTTGACCTTAGGGAAGTGATTACATCTAAATGACAAACTTGAATCTACCTGTATTTGGTCGGTATAACTATACAATCTTAAAGAACTCATAACTGTAACTCTTTTCTCTGAGAGCTGACGTCTTATAAGAGAGAATTGACTGTCTTCCAAATTTGCTGGACCTACTAGAAAGACTATTCTGAATGGATAAGAAAAACATGCTGATTTTTGACAACCTCTTCAGAAATAGTTAACTTCTACCTGGGCAAAGATCAGGCAAGGCCTGCAGCTTCTCTTCAGAAATCCAGTCTGGTGAGAGACAGTTTTGTCCAGTTAAGCATTAAGACTGAAGCCATCACCTTTGTACCTATCATAAATTTTGTAACAAACCTTTGTGCAAAGTCCATCCCCCTCCCTGCTCGCTGCGATTGACCTAGATTGCTTGCAACCTTGTTCTATTAGATCCTGAAGGCCATTTGCTTCCACCTCAATCACCTGCCTTAATCCTGACCTTAATTCACCTGCAGAACCTAACCTATGCCCTTTTGTCACCTCCAACCGTAGCTATTTCAGTGTTTTTGTGACCAGCCTTCAATGCTCCGCTCTCCATAAATGTCAGTTCATGTGGCTGGCCATATCCTGCCCTGCTCGACCATGGCCTGTACTTGTTGACTTTTTGTCTCCTATTCCTCCAAGTTTAAATTCTCAGCCTCATGTTTAAAACTCTTCATGCCCCCCCCCCTCCAGCCCAACAATTATGTCACCCATTCCCTACTTTTTCTTTCACGGGATGTGGGTATCACAGGTTAGGCCATCATTTATTGCCCATCATCAATTTCCAATGAGCAGCTGGTGGTGAACTGCTGCAGGCCACGTGGTTATAGATATATCCACAGTGCTGTCTGGGAATGTGTTCCAGGGTTTTGAACTAGCGACACTAAAGGAATGGCAATATAATTCCAACTCAGGATGGTGTGTGGTTTGGAGGGGAATTTGCAGGTGATGTGTTCCTAATGCTTGTACTACCTTTTTGTCTCAGTGGTAGAAGCCAAAATTTGGATGTGCTGTTGAAGGGGCCATAGTGAATTGCTGCAGGGTAAACACTACTGCAGCAATGGTGGTGGGAATCTATGTTTGAAGTTGGGGTACCAATCAAACTGGCTGCTTTGTCCTGGATGGAGTTGAACTTCAGTGTTGTTGGAGTACTCCATCACACTCCTGACTTGTGCCTTGCAGACGAAGGACAGGCTTTGGGGAGTCTGGAGGTGAGTTACCCTTTGCAGAATTCCAAACCTCTGACCTGCTATTTTCACTCCATCTGACGAAGGAGCAGCGCTCCGAAAGCTTATGGTATTTGCTACCAAATAAACCTGTTGGACTTTAACCTGGTGTTGTGAGACTTCTTACTCTGCTCATGTAGCCACAGGATTTGGCTAGTCCAGTTCAGTTTCCGGTCAATGGTAGCCCCCAGAATGTTGATAGTGGGGGGATTCAGTGATAATGTATTGAATGGCAAGGGGAGATGTTTGGATTTTCTTGTTGGAGAGCGTCTTTACCTGGTGCTTGTGTGGCATGAATGTTACTTGCCACTTACCAGCCCAAGCCTGAATGTTGAACAGGTGTTGCTGCATATGGACGTGGATGCTTCGGTATCTGAGAAGTCACAAACAGTGCTGAACAATATGCAAACATTTTTACTTCTGACCTTATAATGGAGGGAGGTCACTGATGAAGCAGCTGAAGATAGTTGAGCCTAGGACACTCCCCTGAGGAACTCCTAGAGTGATATCCTGGGACTGAGATGATTGACCTCGAGCAACCACAGCCAACTTCCTTTGTGCTATTTATGACTCCAACCAACAGAAGGGTTCCCCCCCGCCCCTCCCGATTCCTATTGACTCCAGCTTTGCTAAGGCTCATCAATGCCGTACTTGGCCAAATGATGCTTTGATCTCGAGGACAACCACTCTCATCTCAACTCTCAAGTTCAGTTCTTTTATCCATGGCTGTAATGAGCTCCAGACCTGAGTGGCCCTGGCAGAATTCAAATAGAGCTTCAATGAAAACATTATTGCTGAGTAAATGCTGTTTGATAGCACTGAAGATGACCCCTTCCATCTCCTTATTGACGATTGAGAGTACACTGATCTACCAATAATTGGACAAGTTTGATTTATCCTGCTTTTTGTGGACAGTACATTCCTGGGCAGTGTTCCATATTGCCTGGCAGGCGCCAGTAATGTTCCTGTACTCAGCTTGGCTAAGGGCATAGCTAGTTCTGCAGCATAAGTCTTCAGTATTTTTGTTGGAATGTTTTCAGCGCATATAGCGTTTGCAGTATCCAGCGCCTTCATCCAATTATTTTGATATAGTGGATTGATTCGAATCGGCTGAAGTCTGACGACTGTGATGCTGGGGACCTCAGGAGAAGGCCGAGGCACTTCTGGCTGAAGATGATTGCAAACGCTTTAGCGTTTTGCATTGATGTGGTTGGCTCCCCCATCATTGAAGATGGGGATATTTGTGGAGCTGCCTCCTCCTATTTAGTTGTTCAAATGTAAACCTCAATCTGTGGTCGGACTGCAGAACTAGCATCTGATCTGTTGGTTATGGGATTATTAAACTCTATCACTTGTTGCTTTTGCTTTTTGGAATGCAAATAGCCCTGTGTTCTAGCTTTGTCAGGTTGACCCCTCATTTTTAGGTATGCCTGGTACTGTTCCTGGCATGTCCTCCTGCACTCTTCATTGAACCAGGGTTGCTCCCCTGGATTGATGGTAATGGTAGAGTGGGATATGCTGCGTTGCAAGGTTACAGATTGTTGTTGCATGCAATTCTCCTGCTGCTAATGGCCCAAAGCACCTGATGGATGCCTTTGTTTTGTGTTGCTATATATGTTCCAAAATCTATCCCATTTAGCACGGTGTGCCACACAACATAATGGAGGGTATTCTCAATGTGAAGATGGGATTTCATCTCGCATAGACATTGCGATGGTCACTCCTACCAATACTGTCATGGACAGGTGCATTTATGACGGGTAGTTCGGTGAGAACAAGGTCAAGTAGGTTTTTCCTCGCGACCTGCTGCAGATCCAGTCAAGCGGCTATGTCCTTTAGGACTTGGCCAGTTCAGTCAGTGCTACTGAATCATTCTGCAAGTGCTGTTCAACGTGGAGTACTGATTCATTGGGTGGGGTGGGGTGGGATGTGGTCAGTAGTAATCAGTAGGAGGTTTCCAGCCCATATTTGACCAGATGCCCTGTGACTTCATGGGATCCAAAATCCCTTCATGGGGTCCAGGGCAACTCCCTCTTGACACTATACCATTGTGCTGCCAACTCTGGTGCGTCTGTCTTGTTGGTGGGTCAGGACATACCCAGGGATGGTGTTCATGGTGTCTGGCACATAGTCATACTCATAGAATAATACTTTATAGACAATGTCAGACTTAATTGACTCATCTGTGGGACAGTTCTCCCAATTTTGGTGCAACCCCCAGATGTTACCAAGGAGGATTTTGAAGGTTGACAGGTTTGGATTTGCCATTGTTGTTTCCAGTGCTCGAGTCAATGCCTGGTGATCAGTCCAGTTTCATTGCCTTTTGTATTAGTCTAGTTTTGTTGCCTTTTTAGACTTTGTCGTGGCTTTGATGCAACTGAGTGGCATGCTAGGCCATTTCAGAAGAGTCAATTGCTGCGGATCATATGTAAGCCAGACCAGTTGGGTTTTTATGATGATGGTAAAAGTGACCATGAAACCAAGACTGGCTTTTTAAATTCCAGATTTATTAACTGAACTTAAATTCCACCAGCCTCCATGATGGGACTCGAACCCATAGCCCCAGAGCATTAGCCCAGGCCTCTGGATTACTAAACTAGTGACATTACCACTATGCTGCTGGCACCACCTACACCACTCTGGCTCCATGTATGCCCTTTCCCCGACAAATGACCAATGTATTTATTGGCTGTGTAATGTTCTTGCATTTTGTTCCTAAATCCCTCTGTTTGTCACCACTTTTAAACCTATCTCTTGACAAATATTTTGGTCACCCTTTATACCAGCACCTTTGGCTCAACCATAATACATCTCTGAAGTTTCTTGGGCACTTTGACATTAAATGATGCTCTATAAATACAAATTGTTGGACCTTAGGATTGAAAAGCCCATAATCCCTAACTGATCTCTTCAGTTTGGATTTTATAAGGAACATCTAAAAATCATATGAGTATATATTGTGGTGTTCCTGCAAAACTGTACAAATATCTGATCTGGTACATGGTCATCCAGCAACCTGTGCTGCTACTATAGTACCTATTCTGTTGTTTGAATTATTTTACTTTGGAAGTCTGCTCATCTCCCTATTTTCTCACCCCTTCCATTATTTTGGGCATATTTGTGGGAGAGCTTTCTTGGGAAAGAATGTTCAGTTTATACATCAGCACACATGCTGTTTTTATTCTTCCTTGCCCTTCCACATAAGTTCCTGTCCAAGCGGTCCACAAATACTTGTAAGTAGAAATTTCCCATGGACATGTGTTCCCATGCCAACACACCACCTCAAGGACCATTGGGAATGGTAATAAACGCTGGTCATAAACAAGTAAAAAATAAAATGTACTGCTCAGTAATGAACACTTACCGAGAACAGAAAACTCGAAACCAAATGTCAAACGATTGTTTAAAAAGCTGGTGTAACAATAATATACTATTTATTGTACAATTAAGGCATATATAAATTATATCCAGCTGCTTTTTAGTAGATGCCTGCTTTCATACTTCACTGATGTTTCAGCCAACATGTCTTTTACTTCCATTTATTACACATACAACTGCAATTTTGAAGATAACTGATTATCTTTATCAGATGCATTGTTCAACACCTTAAAGTTTGGAATTAAATGCGCAGTGCAAATATTGATAAAAGATTTAAAATGATTGGTATGTTAGCCATTGATGAGTCTCCAGTGGTAGAATCTGAAATTTAACCCCACTGGAGTAAAATTAGCTGTAATAAAATCTACAATTAAATTGCTAGTATTTTAAAAGATTACTTTTTTAAAGTATTGTTGTTAATTAACTCTTGGTCTATTACAATTCTGAAGCCACACTTTATTTAAGAACATATGTCATTTGACCTCATAACAGGTACAGAATTGTACTATATGATTACAGGTCATACTATGTGCAATATAGAACCTACAATAGCTTCTCAGACTTATGAAAGATTACAAATTTTATCTATGGTGCAGTCACCAATCTTGTTCAAATGTCCTTGCTGTGTGTTGGTAATAAGTGCAGTAGCTAGTTACTGAACTGTAACAAGATTGATGTTTCTAAACTTAAATTCCACGTCTATGTAAATGTATAGATCTTTACTTTGTTAAATCAAAGCACCCGAAGAGGTTTGTTGAACAATTGTTTTTGAAAGTTGAAAGGTCTTTATTGTAAATTAATTGTTCAGCAATGGTTTGATCAGGCCAATCTTTATGGAGAGGTTATGAATGAACTTGAATATCTTGTGCCATCTCAGAACATTGGACTCTTGTGATATTACAGGTGTGGGAAGAGAAAATGCACAGCAGGTCAACCAGCATCCAAGCAATGGCTGAACATTTTGAATTGGTTGTCATCTGAGTTCCTGTTCTCTTAATGGGCATCCTCACGCAATAATCTATGTAACGTTTTGGTCAGCTATGCATTTTCTGAACTTCCCATCTCCATCATTTATGGCATTTCAAATTTAACTATATAAGTACGCTTGGCTAGTTCCAAAATCTAGGCTGCTTCAACATAGTGTCTTACATACACCTGTCAGTTTTGAACTATTTAAATAGCCAAAATCACATTGATAGACAATTAGTGTAAAGTAGATACCTAGAGCAATTCTCAAACTACTATATAAAATTCATCATGCTTGCTTAATAAGACATCTACAATGGTTTCCTCTTTTTTTCACTATTTAACTTGGTTTTCAGACGTCTTTTTTGTTTCTTAATGCTGTTCAGCTGAGCTGGGCTTCCAGTATTGAGAACCTCTTCCTGTTGTTTGACAATTGAGGGAACCGAGTGTTGTGCAAAATCACTTTGTTTAAAGCCAGGGGTGCCAATCACTCCAGTTTCTGCATCCCAAACGAACCCAGTCACTCGGATGAGGTACTTGTAGCTGGTGTACGACCATCCTGGGCAATGAACATCCGGTCTATTTGTTCTCACTATTGTGTAGTTGCAGCCAACACGGACCCTTTCACATCCAATTGGCCAGGCTGAAGGCCTCATTGGTCTGTGGTGAATAACAAATTAGTAAATTATTATAGGAGGAAACTGCAAATTACATGTTTTAATCCGTTGGAGAACGGATTGTAATTTTAAAATGTTTAAGTGGCATTTGAAATCCTCAATCTAATACCAGACTTAAAAAAATTAATAACTGCATAAATGTATTAATTGTTCAGAGAATATTGATTCATAAATATCTTGACTGAGGTATTGTGTAAATGCTTAGTTTCAAACTTAAAGCAATTAGATATTGACAACTTTCAGAAACTAATAGGGGCGGCATGGTGGCACAGTGGTTAGCACTGTTGCCTCACAGCACAAGGGACCCGGGTTCAATTCCAGCCTTGTGTAACTGTCTGTGAGGAGTTTGCACATTCTCCCCGTGTCTGTGTGGGTTTCCTCCAGATGCTCCGGTTTCCTACCACAGTCCAAAGATGTGCGGGTTAGGTTGATTGGCCATACTATCTTGACCCAAGTGGCAGGGGGATTAGCAGGGTAAATGTGTGGGGTTATGGGAATAGGGCCTGGGTGGGATGTGGTCGGTACAATCTAACCCAATTGTTCATCAGTGAGGACATTTGCAATGGCAAGTGAAGATATGCATGCTACACACAATAAACAATCATGGAGAAATGTATAAGTATTTGTATGAATTGTAACACAGGACAGTATTCAAAGCTTTGCAGCTCTTGTGATGTTAGCTGTTCAATTGGATCCATTGGATGGTGAGTATATATAACTTATATAACATCAATTATTGAAATGCCTCAAGATGCTTCAAAATAACATAAAACAAAATGTAATACTGAGTCACTTAAGGCGTTATCAAATCTGAATACCAAAATTTAGAGAGTGCCTTAAAGGAAGCAAGTGAGGTAGAGGGATGTAGGGAGAAATCCAAAGCTTTGCTTCTCGGCAACTGAAAGTGACCACCAATGGTGGAATGATTAAAATTGGGGATGCACAAGAGGCCAGAATTGGATGAGTGCAGTTATCTGAGTAGTGAAAGGCTGGAGGAGATTAGAGATAGGGAGGAGCATGGTCAAAGGGATTTGAAAATGAGGAGACTTTTGAAATCAAAACGTTGCTTGACTGGGAGGCATGCAGGTCAGTGAGATTAGGGGTGTTGGGTAAATGGGATATGGTGCGTATTAAAACATGGGTGGTAAAGTTTTGGATGACTAATTTTATGGAAGGTAGAATTGTGATATATAGGGCTGAATTTTCACTTGGCTATGGAGGTCTATTTTGGTGTGTGAATGGCCACACTGATTCTTTGGAGAAGTTCTGATTTTCTTCTATATTCCAGATCCTGTGCTATTTTCCTTTCACCTTTTTTGCAGATCGGGAATGCCTAGTGTGCAGAATGTACACCCACCCCCTTTGAGAATGTGTCCAGATTTTAAATGGAGGCTGGAAATCACATTTCCTCCACACCATTTCCACCTGGTACTCTGGGTGTTTAGAAGCCCATTGCCAAGCTTGAAAGTTTGTGAAGAAAATGGAAAACCTGCTAGGAGTCAGGAATATTCTGCAAAGTCTAAAGTGGGTTGACATTTTCAAATGTCACTATTGAGTCCTATAGTGTAATGTAGATATGATTTTAATGCAGTAATTCACAGTGGGATATGTCGTACAAAGGTAAGTAGACTTTTACATTGATCAGCATTGTGTAATTTTTCACATGCATTCCAGTACTTTTCCCACAGAGGAATTGTAATGTATTTTTTAAAAAAGGTCCTCTGTTCTTAGGTTTTGTGCTCTGATTTAGACTGGCAAATCTGGCTGTTTTATTTTTAAACAAATCCCTACTGATGAAAATAGAAAAAAATGGTTTGTGCCTGCTCCCGCTCCATTGATTGTCAGAATTGATTATTTGTTCTGTCAGTGGAGCCTAAAGCTTTTGTTATAAAAACTGGTCCATTTTTAAAGCTTGGCTGGGTTTCAAAAGCTTAAATTCAGCAGGTTTTATTGATCCAAAAACTGTTGAAATGTTTAGGAACCTATAATAGATATGTTTTGTGGTTTCATGTTTGTTTACTAATTGACATTTAATGGATTAAACATTCCGCCTCCCTTGGAATTTTGGGTCACGTATCAACGATAGTGAGTTTGAATTCCAGATTTTCTTTGATAATTGGCAGTTTAATGATTTTAAATTTAACCCGTTCACCTCTGCACCCATACTCCTCATGCACTGCATTGTGGCTCTCACAATGCATTGCACACCTGACCCATGTAAAATGATGAAAATTCCTCAGTCATACAAGAGTTGTGTGTGTATTTTGAGAGCTCAAAGTGCACAGGCCTGAGCCGGGATGAAAATTTGGCCCAATTTATCACAATTGTGTACGACAAGTGGGATAAACTGGAGGGTTTTTACTGGTCTGTTCATATGTTAGTATCTTCATTTATTGTAATCCAATGTCCCTGTATACTTAAATTCTTTATAAAACAAGAATTAACTTCAACTTTAATTATGTATTGTAGACAAAATGAAGATTTCAATACCAATTGTTTGAAGAATAAAAGTATTAAAAATGAGCATGTTTAACCTGTACTGGAAGATAGTGCGATATATTGTCTGTTACTAATGGGTGATGGACAAATTGATTTGCACACCTTCCAGGGTTAGGTAGCATACCAGACATATTTAGGAAAGGGGAATGAAGAAAGGTCACTGGAGTCAAGAGCACAGCCATGATTTTCTCACATGATTAATTCTTAATCGTAGCCAGATTGTGTGGAAGGGAAGGTGAACATCTCAGCTCTGGCCTGTTTTTATGCAATTTCTGATTGGTTGCAGAATGGCAGCCATTGACCAATACCCAAGTTTAAAACAGAACTTTAGGGTTGGAAATTATAGTGTAAAAAATCTGAAAAGGGAGAGGTAAAGTGAAAATGCATGGCATAGAGAAGGGAGTAATTAATCAAACGTAGAAACTGCACAGTAGTGGGAACATATGACCACGGACAAAGGTTTATTTTGATGTAATCTTGCTCCACTCTCCAGCCTACTTCAGACTTTCAGCCCATACCACACTCTTTGGGCCGACAACATGGAACTTTTGAGTATTCTCTCCATTCACTCTAGTAGCAATACCTTCAGCAACCTCTACCACTCTCTGGAACTTTCTTCTCCGAGGCAAGGCAGAGATGGTTTAAGAACGCTTCTTGACACTATTGTTTCAACTTAAGATTTTGGTCATTTCTAACTCTTGCACTGTAGCTTATTGTCCAATCATTTAATGTATATTCCTCGTCTTCACTCTCCCTGTGAAAGGGTCTTGTGATCCTTTCCACACTAAAGCGTTTTATAATTCCAAGTTATGAAATTGTAGATGTATTTGCAAGGGACAAACTTTGTCCTTTTTGGAAGTTTGATTGGGTGAGTTTTACATTTTGTATGTGGGTAAAAATAGTGCTTACTCACGTCTCACATTCTTGGAAGAGATCTTTGCCCAACTGCAAACAGCGGCAATGTTTACAACCCAGCGACGGCGGTTCCTGCCATTGATTCCCCACCAGGCTTGGTGAGCAGCGGGCTGGAAAGAACACAGGAGTGCATTAAAATAATCACATTCAAAACCAGGCCGAATTATAACATTGTTTCAGCTTGCAATCGTATTGAGGATTACAGTACACTAACTAACTGCATTAAAAATCAAGCTGTAATGGAGTCGCATTCAAGACCAGTTTGCATAACACACTGTAACCTTTCCACTTTGGAATGCTTGGGACCAAGTCGTTTCTGGATTTCAGAATTATAAAATGATATCAATGCCTTACAAACAAGTTTGTGAACAAAAACAGAAAATGCTGGAAAATCTGAGCAGGTGTGAACCTGAAAACATGGTTGATAACACAGTGTAAAGCAATATTTTAAAATGTTATTTTAAAATCTGACTATTTTCCACGATGTGGAGATGCCGGCGTTGGACTTTAACCTGGTGTTGTGAGACTTCTTACTGTATTTTCCACGATCCCCGAGTTACTTGGTCTGCCCAAAATAATTCTGGACAACTGTTTTTTCCGAACAATAGATTTCCAGACTACAGAGGTTACAGTGCAGTGCAATTTTATTCGGAACTTACCGCAAATTAGGGGATCACATACCAAGATGTTCTGCGGCTGGTGCCAATACAATTAGGGTTACACTCGAGGATGGAACCGGCAAACCTAGGGTCTCTGTCCCCAGCACTATTGAAATGTTAACGCAAGAACTACATTCAAACCAAAGTCAATGTTATTGTGTTAAACAGTATTCTCCGCCACTGAGAGTATGGTCTTTTATCTTTTGTAATATCTCCCAACTATTAATCACACGATCCTCCTTTGCATAGCTTTCTGAGGCTGCCTGCCCTCCTTTCCACTCTTCCCTTCTTGATCATAACCAGAACATTTCTAGCAATGATTTCTTCCTCAGAACTGGAAACCACCACCACATTAGCCACCCCCCCTCTCCCCCCTTCATCTCATTGCTAACCCGAAGCAACATAATCTCCAGTCTTGAGAGTCAGTTTCTATGTGGACACCAATCACATCCAGTTTCGCTCCTCTCAATTCTGCATTACCTCATTGCTACCGGTTGATTTTTCAGCATTAGTCCTGGGCAGGTTGTTATTTCCTCCCGCTAGATATTGACAAACAGAAGCCGTCATCTTTAGCTCCAAACACAGATTCTTCCCATCCCGCCGGTTCCATCCCTCCCCAGTCAGTCAGAACCCATACAGTTCATGTGGATCTCCTATTGAAATTTCCAACTCCATACCCCTTCTATCACCACAAAAAACATCTAGTTCCACCTCCATGACATTGTCCCCCCTATTGGCCCGTCCTCAGGCCATGTAGTACTGACAAATGGAGACTTATTGTTCACCCTTGGCCTCACTGGGATATATGGGAATTCAGTCCTCCAAAACCAAAATTAAAATGTTCAGTCTTATTTTAAGCTCCCCCCCTCCCCCTCCATGATGTTCCCCACGCATATCTCCAGCCTCCTCCATCCACTCTTCAGCATCAAGTCTTTCCCCTCTCCCACAATCACTGGTGTTGTTGTCTTCAACTGGGTGGGCCTCATGCTATGAAATTCCTTCCATAATTTTCACAATGTTATATCTGGCCAAAGTTTATGCTTCCAATCTCTCTCTCTCGCTCCCCCCATTTGCTAGTTATACCTTTTTCCTTATAATTGTTATGTTGTACTAATGTTTGTCACTTTGTAGATTATGATTTGTAATTGGAGGTGTATTGAGAGGGCAATGCCCTGGAAAACTATGACAGTTAGTGAACCCTTCCGAAATAGAAGATAGTAACTGATAAATGGATGGCGTTAGCCATTGGTAATGTTTTTTTTTACATTTGTTCTTTGTGTATTTGTAATTGTTTTGTATTAACGTATTTGTAATAAACAAAAAGAAACCCCGAAGCATCATTAAAGACAGCGATATAACTGCACAGCATAAAGCGACTACTCGTGACTATTTTTATTATACCTCTGAGGAAAGGGACACGAACTCGAATAAGGACAGTTTTAAACACTTATCCCTTCCCGTGTAAACCCTCATAGATCCCGCTCAGAACTAGGAGGCAATTTCTTTTTTTTAGTGAATGGAGACTGGCTTCATATTTCATTTCTTCAGTCAGTAGAAGATTAAATATGTCGAGATTCACTTGCAGTGACAATGCGGAACATTGCGATGGCCACGGTGATAGATGGAGAGTTAGAAGAATGGTTCTATGTTTGTTTTAGTTACCTTTTATGGTTTTACAATCCAGGGTTATGGGGATAAAGCGGGAAAGTGGAGTTGAGGATGATCATATTAGATATGATCTCATTGAATGGCGGAACAGACTCGATGGGCTGAATGACCTACTCATTCTGCTCCGATGTCTTGCACGGTCTTATAATTCTCTTTTACTCTGATATTGCCACCTGGGTCATAAAAGGTGGTTAAGTGTTAGGTCTTCAAAAATCTCTAACAATCTCTTTGGCAGATGGAAGGGGGTGGGGGCGGGGCGGGTAGCACTCCTCCCTAACCAGTCCAGCCGCCCTTCTGTCCTCTTTTATGAGCTTAAGTTTTCAGACTGCATGTTGTTATATATTGGAGCACCAACCAGACAGAGCCCCTTGGGATTATGTCCTCGTAAATGAAGAATAACGCTCCTGTCACCCAGTATTGGTTTTATGAATGTGAAGAAGTCATATTAACTCGAGCTGTGTTTCTCTCTCTCCACATGTGTTGCCAGACCCGTTGAGTTTTCCAGCATTTTCTATTTTTATTTAGTTTTACGGTGCCGCGGACAGCACATCTTGTTTGTAGTTTCCGCTTGCAGCATCCAGTCAATGCAGGGAAGCAAATAGAAGGCTGATGTCCACCTAGATAGAATGACATGATTTCCCAGAGGCTGCACAATGCATTGACCCTTACACTCGGTTCAATTCTGATAATTATACAGAAGAAAAACAGGCTCTGCAGGGAAAGGACGGTAGAGAGTTCAGGCGAGTAAGGGATGAGCTATAAAGCCGGGTTACAACGTTACCAACTCTGCGGTCTAGGCAAAAGGGGACAAAGTGGTGAGGGGTACCTTATTAGAGGTACACTAAAATTGTAAAATATTCAGCCCAGAGGATTGGCATTTCACCAGGAGCACGGGGCAGAAATGTAAACAAGTGAAAGCAAAACTACAACCTGTTGAGAAGAATTTCTATCAGTTTCAAACATTTGACTAATCATAGGGAGAGGATAGAACCAACGTTTCCAGTCTAGATGACGCTTCAGAGCTCTGACGAAGGATCATCTCGACTCAAAACATTGGCTCTATTCCCTCTCCACAGATGCTGTCAGACCTGTTGAGATTTTCCAGCATTTTCTGTTTTTGTTTCAGATTCCAGCATCCGCAGTATTTTGCTCTTATTTGACTAATGGTGTCCGGGTGCAGGAGAGGCAAAACATTTGTGCAACCCCCAACTCATTTTAATATTCTTTTAAATTATAATTTAAAAGAAGTTTAATTCTATCCGGTGGTACATGCTGTAGCTCTATACGCTCCTGTCCAAAGGAAGATTCGCTACTGCTTTGCTCTCTTCCATCTGGTTCACTCGAGGACATGTCCTTTTTTTAACAGCAAACCTCAGTAGAATTCAAACTCTTCTAACAATCTGAATAGTTCCAGAGATCGGATTTAAGATGGATTACAGACCCTGGGCTTTTGAGAGTTCATGCTCCAATTTACTTGGGAGCACTGAGCTACTGCATTTAGCGATTAAAGTTGCCTCTTCCTGAATAATTCACACTTGCGACATGCGGTTGATGCTAACTTTGCAAACTTACCCAAATCCGTCCCCAGCAGCAACCCGTGCGTTGTCCGAGTCAACACACAGAGCAGCAGATAAACAAGCATCCGGAAATTAGTCATCTTGACCGAGCACTGACCGAGGCTTCTCTGTCCGGGGAATAGCAGAGACTGGGAAGGAAGTTGAAGCCCTGTGATTTGTTGTAGTGAGGCTGATTCTCTGCTTGATGCAGAGAGCTTTTAAATATTTGAACGAGGCTCTCAGGTTAGGGCTGTTACATCATCGGAATGTATGATAAGTCAAAACAGGAGGAGTCTGGAGGTACACTGACAAGGGTGAAATAGGATTAAGAACAGAACGGACTTCCCACATTAATTTGCCATATTTTAAAACAGCGTGGTCACTAAACAATGGATTTTGTTTGCTGTTAACTCAGGTGCTTCAGGCTATCTTGACTAAACTGGAATTTCCTTGCTCTTAACTAAAGTCCATCTACACCTTCCATCAAGCCGAGAAGTTTGTACCATTGCTCAATCAATGAAACTACAAAGTGTTAATAATGACCCAATCACACAACAACCAAACAGCTTTGGTTTGATATTTGCAACCAAAGGTACCCAGTAGATAGAGTCAGTTAAGGAAAGCCCAGTGGGTAAGGAAAATACCTAGGGCAGTGTTTTAAAGTTAGGACCAGTTATCACAGAATCACAGATTACTACAGTGCAGAAGAGGCCCTTCGGCCCATCAAATCTGCATGGATGCATGAAAGGCCCTGACCTGCCCACCTAATCCCACTTGCTAGAACTTGGCCCATAGCCTTGAATGTTATGGCGTGTCAAGTACTCATCCAGGTGCTTTTTAAAGGATGTGAGGCATCCGCCTCCACCACCTTCCCAGGCAGTGCATTCCAGACCATCACCACCCTCTGAGTAAAACGTTTTTCCTCAAATCCCCCCTAAAACTCACACCCCTCATATTTAACTTGTGTCCCCTCGTAACTGACCTTTCAACGAAGAGGAACAGCTGCTCCCTATCCACCCTGCCCATGCCCCTCATAATCTTGAACACCTCAATTAGATCACCCCTCAGTCTTCTCTGCTCCAGAGAAAACAACCCAAGCCTATCCAATCTCTCTTTATTAACTTAAATGTTCCATCCCAGGCAAACACCCTGGTGAATCTCCTCTGCACCCCCTCCAGTGCGTTCATTTCCTTCCTATAATGTGGTGACCAGAACTGCACTCAATGCTCCAGCTGTGGCCTCACCAAAGTTCTACACAACTCCTGGTTTTGTAATCTATGCCTTGATTGATAAAGGCAAGTGTCCCATATGCCTTTTTCACCACCCTCTAAATCTGCCTTTCTGCCTTCAGAGATCCATGAGCAAACACGCCAAGGTCCCTTTGTTCTTCGGAACTTCCCAGTGTCAGATCTTTCATGGTATACATCGTTGTCAAATTACTCCTTCCAAAGTGCATCACCTCACACTTTTCAGGGTTAAATTCCCTCTGCCACTTATCCGCCCATTTGACCATCTTGTCTATATCTTCCTGTAACCCAAGACACTCAACCTCACTGTTAACCACCTGGCCAATACTTGTGTCATCGGCAAACTTACTGATCCTACCCCCCACATAGTCATCTATGTAATTTATATAAATGACAAACAATAGGGGGCCTAGCATGGACCCCTGTGGTACGCCACTGGTCACTGGCCTCGAGTCACTAAAGCAGCCATCTGTCACCACCCTCTGTCTCCTACCACTAAGCCAATTATGAATCCACCTTGTCAGATCACCCAGTATCCCATGTGTATTAGCCTTCTTAACAAGTCTCCCATGTGGGATTTTGTCAAAGGCTTTGCTGAAATCCATGTAAACTACATCAACCACACTACTCTCATCCACACACTTCATTACATGCTCAAAAAATTCAATCAAATTTGTTAGGCATGACCTCCCTCTGACAAAACCATGCTCATTATCCCTGATCAAACTTTGCCTCTCCAAATGGAGATAGATTCTCTCCTTCAGAATCTTCTCCAGTAGTTTCCCAACCACAGATGTGAGACTCACTGGTCTGTAGTCCTCTGGCTTGTCTCTACAACTTTTCTTAAATAGTGAGACCACATTAGCTGTTCTCCAGTCCTCTGGCACCCCGAAAAACGTTTTACTCAGAGGGTGGTGATGGTCTGGAATGCACTGCCTGGGAAGGTGGTGGAGGCGGATGCCTCACATCCTTTAAAAAGCACCTGGATGAGTACTTGACACGCCATAACATTCAAGGCTATGGGCCAAGTTCTAGCAAGTGGGATTAGGTGGGCAGGTCAGGGCCTTTCATGCATCCATGCAGATTTGATGGGCCGAAGGGCCTCTTCTGCACTGTAGTAATCTGTGATTCTGTGATAACTGGTCCTAACTTTAAAACACTGCCCTAGTTTTTTCCTTACCCACTGGGCTTCCATTCCCTTCCATCCCACCATCAGACACACCATGGACTACTCTCTGGAATCGGTTGCATTCTTGGACACACGCATCTCCATTAAGGACGGTCACCTCAGCACCTCACTGTACCGCAAGCCCACGGATAACCTCATGATGCTCCACTTCTCCAGCTTCCACCCTAAACACGTAAAAGAAGCCATCCCCTACGGACAAGCCCTCCGAATACACAGGATCTGCTCGGATGAGGAGGATCGCAACAGACACCTCCAGACGCTGAAAGATGCCCTCATAAGAACAGGATATGGCGCTCGACTCATCGATCAACAGTTCCGACACGCCACAGTGAAAAACCGCACCGACCTCCTCAGAAGACAAACACAGGACACGGTGGACAGAGTACCCTTCGTCGTCCAGTACTTCCCCGGAGCGGAGAAGCTACGGCATCTCCTCCGGAGCCCTCAACATGTCATTGATGAAGACGAACATCTCGCCAAGGCCATCCCCGCACCCCCACTTCTTGCCTTCAAACAACCACGCAACCTCAAACAGACCATTGTCCGCAGCAAACTACCCAGCCTTCAGGAGAACAGTGACCACGACACCACACAACCCTGCCACAGCAACTCTGCAAGACGTGCCGGATCATCGACACGGATGCCATCATCTCACGTGAGAACACCATCTACCAGGTACACGGTACCTACTCTTGCAACTCGGCCAACTTTGTCTACCTGATACGCTGCAAGAAAGGATGTCCTGAGGCATGGTACATTGGGGAAACCATGCAGACGCTACGACAACGGATGAATGAACACCGCTCGACAATCACCAGGCAAGACTGTTCTCTTCCTGTGGGGGAGCACTTCAGCAGTCACGGGCATTCAGCGTTGGATCTTCAGGTAAGCGTTCTCCAAGGTGGCCTTCACGACACACGACAGCGCAGAGTCGCTGAGCAGAAACTGATAGCCAAGTTCCGCACACATGAGGACGGCCTAAACGGGATGTTGGATTTATGTCACATTATCAGTAACCCCCACAGCTTGCCTCCTTGGCTTGCAGAATTTCACTGGCTGTTCTGTCTGGAGACAATACACATCTCTTTAACCTGTGTTGAATGCTCCCTCCACCCACATTGTCTGTACATTTAAGACCTGGCTGGCTGTAGAGATTTGCATTCTAATCAGTATTCTGTAATTTGATTTCTGTGTCGGTTTGCACTGTTTGAGAACAGATAACCATTCCATCTGACGAAGGGGCAGCGCTCCGAAAGCTTATGGTATTTGCTACCAAATAAACCTGTTGGACTTTAACCTGGTGTTGTGAGACTTCTTACTGTGCTTACCCCAGTCCAACGCCGGCATCTCCACATCATGACCTCCCTGGTGGCCAGGGAGGAACTAAAAATTTAGGTCGGGCCCCTGCAATTTCCTCCCTTGCCTCCCACAACAGCCTGGGACACAATTCAGCTGGACTTGGAGATTCGTCCACTTTTAAACCCGCCAATGCCTCCAAAACCTTATCACTCCCTATGATAATTTTCTCTAGAGCCTCACAGTCTCCCCCCCCCCCCCCCCCCCCCCCACCACCCCCCACCCCAAGTTCCATAACTACCTCCTCATTCTCATGGGTGAAGACAAATATGAAATATTCATTTAACACCCTACCAATGTCCTCTGCCTCCACCCACAGATTTTCCCCTTGATCCCTCATGGGCCCTACTCTTTCCTTGGTTATCCTCTTCCCATTGATATACTTCTAGAATATCTTAGGATTTTCCCTACTTTTACCAGCCATATCCCCTCTTTGCTTTGTTATGGAACATCCAGTCAATTATGTGGATAACTAAAACTGCAGAACATTGATTGTAAGATGGAGTTTAATGTGGATTTTGGCAGAAAAAATAGAAAGGCAAATTATTACCTCAATGGAAAGCCGATTCAAAATGCATCCAGTCAGCGGGATCTGGGTGTCTATGTTCACGAATCACTAAAGTCGGTGTGTGGGTGCAGCGCGTAATAAAAGGCAAATGGGATGTTGGCATTTATTGCAAAGGGACTGGAGTATAAAAGAGAAATGTTGTTGCAGTTGTATAGGATGTTGGTGAGACCACATCTGGAGTATTGTATTCAGTTTTGGTCTCCTTATTTGAGGGAGGATGTGGTGGCATTGGAGGCAGTTTAGAGGAGTTCACCAGACTGATTCCGGGGATAAAAGGGTTGTTGCACGAGGAGAGATTAAACAATTTGGGCTCATACTCACTGAAGTTCAGAAGGATGAGAAGGGATCCGATCGAGGTATATAAAATTTTAAAAGGGATTAATAATGTAAATATAGACCGAATGTTTCCTGTTATGGGGCAATATTGAACAAGAGGTCACAGGTATAGGTTGAGAGGTGGTAGATTTAAAACTGAGATGAGGAGGAACTACTTCTCACAGAACTCAAGAACAGGAAGAGGCCATTCAGTCCTTTGAGCTGGCTCTGCTATTCAGTAAGATCAAGACTGATCTGGTTGTGTGGTATGAACTCCAATTAGCTCCATGTGCTTCCCATAACTCTTGATCCCATTGTCTATCAAAAATTCGTCTAACTCTGCCTTGAATACTTTCAATGACCCAGCTTCCACTCCTTTCTGGGGAAGAAAAATCATCCACTAGCAATTCTTTGAGAGAAAATAAATCCTGATCTCAGTTATAAATGGTAGACCTCTTATTCTTAAACCAAGTGCCCTGGCTCTAGTCTCTCTTACATGCAAACATCCTCCCAGTGTTCACTCCATCAAATCGCCTTAGGATCCTATACATTTCAATAAGATCACCTCTCATTCTTAATTCCAATGGATATAGACCCAACCTGTTCAACATTTCTTCATAGGTAAGCCCCCCACCATCCCAGGAATGAGTCAAGTAAGTCTTCTCTGAACTGCTTTGAAGACTCCAGCTTTGGTTTCTTTAGGTTCCACATTTGTCTTCCCAAACTGTCAAATGCACTCCCTATCCCTTTTGTAGATACCCAGGCCATTGTGTTGTGTTTCCAGCCCTCCTGGAGTTTTCTTCTGCACCCTCTCCTCCACTGACATATCAATCCATGGCCTCAGTGCCATGTTTCATACCATCTAAAATCCCACGCAGAATTACTGTTTCTCTCTTATTCATGTATGTTGCCGGTCCATGATGTCATGTGCCCCACCTGAGCCAGATGCTAGGTTGGGGCTCTCATTCAAAAGGGAAATATTGAAGATGCTCGAAACCTGAAATAAAAGATCAAAATTGTGGAAATACTCAGCAGGGCATGCCGCATCTGTGGAGAAAGGAACAGGGTTAATGTTTCAGGTCAATGATGTGTAGGTTAGGAACAGGGTTAATGTTTTAGGGATGCATAGGTTAGAGAGATTAGCGGGGTAAATGTGTGGGGTTACGGGGATAGGGCCTAGGTGTGATTGTTGTCGGTGCAGACTCGATGGGCTGAATGGCCTCCTCCTGCACTTGTAGGCATTCTATGATTTTGACAAAATTCCAAACTCAATTCTGTCAGAAAGCTTTGACCTAAAACATTACCTCTCTTTCTCCTCTCATAGGCGTTGCCTGACCTGCTGAGTATATCCAACATTTTGAATTTCTATAACAGAATGAAACTATCTTAATGTATACCGTGAGCATAAGTCAAGTATGTCAAATCACGGAAGTGCAATTTGAGGTGTATGGTTGGGGAGGATGGATGGGAAGTGTACGGAAGCATGTAATTTGGGAGTGTGTAATTTTGGGGTAGCGGGGATGGAAAGTGCAGGAGCAAGGTCGGGTGGGTTGTGGGGGGAGGGAGGGTAAGGCATGTTTGTGGAATGCTGAAGACAAGAGACAGAAAGGAGGAAAGAAACAAAATGAGTAGATGACCAGAAAATGAACAGTGAAGAATCGAATGAATGAGTGAAGGAGAAGCAGAGACACAAAATCCTATGAAACAATTTTATTTTGAACAGTCAAGAACACCACAGGTGATCAAGTAATTGTATATATAAAAAAAACTGTAATTGCATTCAGAGAATTCTTTAAACATTTTTGCTGCTTTAATTTTCCAAATTAAAATAATTTAGCCCTGAAGCAAAGGGCAATAAACTTTAGGAAACTCATACTGTGAAGTTTTAACACTAACTTTCAGGAGCAAAATGTTTTTGGTTCATTGGGACAGGGCACAACTGTCTGGATAGGACAAGACTGCAATGTTCAAAAAAATTCCATGTAAGTAGAGCATTGTAGCAAAATAATAGTCACTGTGATAAATCTACAGCAGCTCCCAGGAATAACTGTGTAAGTGACCAATGATTCATTTTGCAAATCTATACGTCACATTTTCTACTTTCAAATTACACTGTTACTTAACATGTAAATTTTTCCTCTCATGGTCAAATTCACAAAACCATCATCTGTTATAAATGCAATCCAAATTACTTATATATACAAATATACATTTCTCTTGTATATATAATTTATGTATATATAATGAAAGCTTTTTGTGAACAAAAGCTGTAACAAATAGAATTGAACTGCAGTAACTATGTTTTAGTGGCTAAAAGAGCATAGAATAAGATAAAGCAAAAAAGGGAAACTTATATCAGATATCAAGAGTTTAATACTGCGGAAGCCTAAGGGAATACAGAAAGTGCAGGGATGAAATTAAAAAGGGAATTAGGAACGCAAAGAGAGGGTATGAAAAATATTGATAAATATAGTAAAATCAAGAAAAGCCTAAAGATGCTTTATAAATATATATAAAGCATGAAGATAACTAAGGAAAGAGTAAGGCCAATCAATTAGAGACCAAAAAGACAGCTTGTGCATGAAGGTGGAAGATGTGGACTTTGTTCTCAGTGAATACATTTTGTTCATTTTTACAAAAGAGGGGAGACAATATTTTGGCTAGGGAAGAGCAGTGGAAAAAATTGCTTCACTCTGTGGCCTCCACACAGGCCTCATCAACCATATCCTCAGGAGGTATCCCTTGACCCGGCGGAGTCAACCCTGTAGTTATTGTGCTCCATCGAAACCGTTGGGTATCTGAGAGCGGCTAAGGATGAATCGATCGTGAACGCTCCCCAGGAACCTAGCACACAGTTGGAGGATGTGCTTTGTGTGGTTGCAGACTAGCTGAACATTGAGGCACTTGATAAACTGCACTGCTTAATGACATGGGGATCGGAGGGCTATGTGAGTGCAGTCAATGGCTCCCTCCCTATGGAAAGCTCTGTGCCTGAAACCTTGGTGAATCCCATTGCACATGCATCCTGACTAGCCTGGTCCCTGTTAAAATGGATGTGGTTGTGAACCCTTGTAATCATAGAATCCGTACAGTACAAAAGGATGCCATTTGGTCCATTGAACCTGCACTGACAACAATCCCACCAGGCTCTATCCCTGTAACCCCACGTATTTATGCTGCTAATCCCCCTATATTAAAGGGCATTTTAGCATGGCCAATCAACCTAACCCATACAGCTTTAGATAATGGGAGGAAACCAGAGTACCTGGAGGAAACCCACGCAGACAGTGGGAGAACGTGCAAACTCCACACAGACTCCACACAAGGCTGGAATTGAACCCGGGTCCCTGGCGCTGTGAGGCAGCAGTGCTAACCACTGTGCCACTGCTCCACCCAGAGAAGTGAAGAGTGCATCCATCACCTCCTTGATGCACTTAAAAGTGGAGGCCTGTGAGATGCCACAAAGATTGACGGTGGAGCCCTGATGTGTAAAAGTTGAGGACGGCTGTGACTTTCAAAGCATGAGGCAGTGGATGCCATCCACATTCATGTGGTACCAACTCCTGAAGATGGTTGCACAGATCAGCCACTGTGTCCATGGACAGGCAAAGTATTTGTCAACATTTGTTTTTGCTCAACTTTAGGAAGGTCAGGCGCTGTCTGTAGACCTTGGGCTATAGAAGGCTTCTCCAAGTGGCCAATTTATGGGGTCTGTCCTGTGGCAGCGGAGCAGACTCTGCCAGTCCTTCCTCCTCAGGGTTCTGCTTCTGTCTCTGGAGAGCCGGATGTCTCCGTTGACGTCTTAGCTCCTCTCGATGCGATAGAAGAATGATAACCAGTTCCACAGGCTCCATCTCTCTCTCTCTCACTACTCACTGCAAGGGAATAGGGATTGCCACCATGGGTTGACGCTTTGCCCATCCATCCCCAGGAGCAGCGTTCTGGCCATCTCATTGAGGGCCTTTCTCTTACAGTCTCCCAGAAAGGACAATACCCCACACCAAACTTTCCTCACTCAGCCTGACCAAGTGGCCACAGCTTTGGAAACACTCCTGTCTCCTGAGCTCTCATGTCAGGCGCAGGCATCAGCTCCTTGGTCCAGTGTAAGGCCCTGTATGCTACCCTGTCAAAGGGGGGTAGTGGGAGGGCCCTGTAAGGATGTTGCAGGACCCACACCAGATGGAGCAGGCAGCTCTGTTAAACCTTTTAGCCTTTGCCCTTTGTCAGGGAGAGTGTAAGTGCTCTCTGTCTCAGCAAATGGTTCAGGGAAATGATGGCAGTCGGAGAACGGGGAGGTCAGTGCACAAAGGGTCAACTGCTGATTAGTAATCAGTGGCACTAACACACATTACTGGTCAGTAAGTGGGCATAGTGGCCTCAGCTGTCAAAGTAAATGAATGTTAATAGACTAGTGGCTCAATGAAATGGTAGACAAAGGTATGCTCATATCATGCCTCTTTATTCGAGTTAACATTCTCAGTCATGAACTCACAGGCCCACCTCCCCCCATCTGAGTGAATCCTTCAGGCCTTATTTAATGGATATCCACCTCTAGCCAGTCTTCGCTTCCCAGACAGAAGGCAGAGACTCAGTAGCTGAACAGCTTCAGGATGGGTGAGGTTTTAAAAGTGGCTTCCTTCCCCTATCGGTGATGAGCCCTTCCCCCTTCAGGGGCCAGACCATTAACACCTTCTCTCAAAAAAGACCATTGGCCCTCTGAGCCCCCCCATGCCTCTGCCCCCCTCAACCCCACCAGCTCTCCCCCTCTGAGTTAACAACTATGCCATCTCAACCCCCCAAACCACCTAACCATCCCCAACCCCCACATCCATTACACTTTTCCCCCAACTCTCCAACTCTTGAACACATTGCTGGTTGTCCCCCTCCACTCCACCCGGTGCCCTGAGCCTCATGGCTTGTTGTTCCCCCCCACAGTACCAAGCTGCATGGTCTGGTTGCCCCTTCCTGGCACAGCACCAGTGCCCCAAGCAGCTGTCCCTCCTCTGACCTCCTACACCCCTCGCTTCCAAACTGCAGCCCTGTAACTGGCTCCCCCCCACAATATTTCAAGGTACCCTCTCTCCCCTGATCCATGCACTGCCCTCTGAAACCCCTCAGAAGAGAGCTTACCAGTTTCCTGTTTTTAAAAGTTGTTCTGAGGCGTGCCAACATGACATCACACAGCTGTGAGTGGACCTTCCACGTGAGGGGAGGATTGCTGTGGGATGACCGTTAATGATAGTTTAATGAATGCTAATTGGGTTCCCACCATTGTATGGCAGGAACCCCGTTGAGTTATTGGCGGGGGCAGGGATAATCATTTCCGATGTCCTGTTGAAGCAAGTTTTGGCCTCTTGAGATATTTTGCACCCCAGTCACTATTTAGGTAAATGCAAAATCCCGGCTAAAATGTATGTTCAATACCTCCATCAGTTCCTCATTCCTCATGGTAATATCTCCTGTCTCTGTTTCTAACGGTTGAATATTTGCTTTAGCTACTCCCTTCCTTTTTATATACTCACAAAAGCTCTTACAATCTTTTTTCATAGTTCTGGCTAATGTACTGTTGTATTCTATTTCTCCCTTTATCAACATTGCAAGCTTCTTCTTTTGATCTAACACAATCCTTAACTTTCTGAGTGAGTCACAGATGGGTGCTTCTGGCTGAGGTTTTATTCTTCAGTGGAAGATATTTTTGCTGAATATTTTGAATTGTTTCTTTAAATGTCTCCCACTGTTCTTTTACCTCCATACACTTTAGTCTATTCATCAAATTAGCCAGTTCTCCCCTCATACCTATGTCACTGACTTTGTTTAAATTTAAGACTTTTGTTTGCAATTGGAATTTGTCATTTTCAAACTGCCAATGATAATTTGTCTTTGTTCCTCTGTTCCTATAATTCTGGCAAATTAGTTGTCAATATATGTAACAATTATTTAGTTATTGCATCCTCACTAAGAGTTCACGGTTTTCAGCTTTTTCAATATGTTGCTTATTTATTCTGTAGCTACAATAGTTGCTGAGTTCCACTGATCAATGTTCATAAATAGGCCTAATTTGTTAGCCATTTTAGCACAGTCTGGGAAATGCATCAAAGGTCTCTCTGGTCTAAAGAATATCCATGCAAATAATAACTTAGTAAAAAGAGGGGAGAAAACTACCAAATTAAATTATTTCATAGAATCTGCATTGCAGAAGGAGCCCATTCGGCCCATCGAGTCTGGACCAACAACAATCCCACCTAGGCCCTATCCCCGTAACCCCACATATTTACCCCACTAGTCCCTCTAAACTACACATCCCGGGACACTAAGGGGCAATTTAGCATGGCCAATGCATCTAACCCACACATCTTTGGATTGTGGGAGGAAACCGGAGCACCCGGAGAAAACCACACATTCACAGGGAGAACGTGCAAACTCCACACAGACTGAGACTCAAGCCGGGAATCAAACACGAGTCCCTGGCGCTGTGAGGCAGCACTGCTAACCACTGCGCCACCGTGCCGCCCAATGCCCTTTCTATTAATAGATGAATACCAGCATCTATCGTGGCTACGGAATGCCTCAATAATCAAACGATCACTGACCTGATGCAGGAGCAGCGCTCTGAAAGCTCGTGATTCCAAATAAACCTGTTGGACTTTTACCCGTTGTGAGACTTCTTACTGTTCAAAGATTTGACAATGTCATTATCATTTTTTAGACAATTAATTTTGCTTGTTTTAAGCAAAAATAACTCATTTTGCAAAATTAATTTCCACCTGGTCATAAAACATTAAAAAGTGTTTTTGCAGGAAAATCTCAGCATGTCTGACAGCATCTGTGGAGAGAGAATAGAGCCAACGATTCGAGCCTGGATGACCCTTCATCAGAGCTGGGGCATCCGCAGTATTTTGCCTTTACAAAAGTCTTTTTGATTAGGTTGATTTGTTTGCATTGATGATAGTCTCGCCAGTGGAAATACTTCAGTTTCTGTGACTTTAACTGGCATCACAAAGCACCTTCTGCTGACTGCCTGAAAATGTTAAAACACAAAAGCGAAACAAATTTGATTAATTTTCAGTAAAAAGCTTCCTGTGACTAACATAAATGGAGTGGTTGTTGCCAGCTGTAGGAAATGCAAAATATTCCTACACGTGAAGTGGATGACTGGTGGAAATAATTATCATTCACAATCCTTAGGTTTGCGTGTCCTGTAACAATGTTTAAATATGCACATTACTAAAAAAAACATATAGTCGAACCTTTTGGTCTTGTACTCATCAAGACAATCACAAGAATACCAATACCAGGGGGAAACAACAACTTTATACTGTATGAGAAAAGGGTGTTGATTGGTGGGTGAAGAACAGGGCACTGTGTATTAATACATGTAGCTTTCAATATATGCAAATGTGTCACACTGCGAGCCTGGCTGACAATCTTAAATTGGTTGTCAGTATAATTTTTAGCACACTAAGGATTATTTAGCAAATGTCCAATTGTGGAAACATCCCCATTTCTGACCTTATGTTGGAGGATAGATCATCGACGGATCAGCTGAAGTTGTTAGGGAATTAGCAGAAAACCCTTCATAGGTTGGATTTATACCCAAAGGAAAATGGGAAACTAATCTTCCAGCCCCAAAAACTCACTGCAAAAGTTCCTCAGGGCAGTGTCCGAGATCCAGCTACTTTCAGCTGCTTTATCAATGACCTTCCCTTGGACCAGGGCTATATTGAAGTCTGGGGCTGAGTAGTTTTGCCAGAACCCAAACTGACCATTGGTACACAGGCGTTGATGAGTAAATTCCACTTACTAGCACTGATGCTAGACAGTAAACTGAAGCAGCAGTAGTGCGTTGGATTGGATTTGTCCTGCTTTTTGCAGACCTGAACCGTTACTCTGAAGGCAGATAATTTTAATCTTCAGATATGCTGCACATCCTTTTTTAATGGATTTATTGTCTTGGATGATTACTTTTGAATATTTAATCAAGAATTTGAGTTTACAAATTATTGTCAGTACATAGTCCATACTAGCACATCCAAGATAATTACTGACTTATAAATTTGAAGTAGTTTGTACCCAAAAAACATCTCTGAGGAATCTCATGATTAACCGATGGGGAAACATGTTGTAAAAGTCACACTTATGAAATTTGTATTTCTTTTTAAATTGTCAGTGGACTGGTCTGAGTGTAACTATTTTCACTATACTGAATTTAGAATCTGCTTATATATAAAACATTTTCATTAGTAAGCAACAATCACGTTATTTTTGCTTTCGGAACAAAATTAAATATAGTTTTGGCAACAAGTATAGTCTGGAAAGTGGTTGTCTGAGCAAAAAACACAATAAATCAAACAACACCATCTGAATATTGTAGTACCTGCTGTTAAATCTTTCATCACATTTATTGTAAATTTTTACAGTTGCATACCTGATAGAACTAACTGTGTCATTAATACATGCATATGTTTTTAATATCAACTGCTATGTTTAGCTGATTCAACTGCTTTCCCCTTAACTATATCAGAAAGTTAGATTTTGCTATGGTATTTACCCTTTTGTAAATGAAAATACAATTCACATATTATAAATCGATTATTTATTGAGTCTGCATCAACTCTCCAAAAGAGAATCCTGCCCAGGCCGTCCCCTCTATCCGTGTAACCCTGTGCATTTACCATGGTTAATCCAACTAACCTGCACATCATTAGGGACAATTTAGCATGACCAATCCACTTAACCCGCACATCATGCTTTCCAGTAACCACTTTTAGCTTTTATTCAAATATGAGAGGTTTTAAATTTTATTAGTGTCACAAATAGGCTTACATTGACACTGCAATGAAATTACTGTAAAAATCCCCTAGTTGCCACACTCTGGCACCTTTTCGGGTACACTGAGGGCGAATTTAGCATGGTCAATGCATCTAACCAGCATGTTTTTCGGACTGTGGGAGGAAACCGGAGGAAACCAACGCAGACACGGGGAGAATGTGTAGACTCCTCCACACAGGCAGTGACTCAAGCCAGGATTCGAACCCAGGTCCCTGGTGCTGTGAGGCAGCAGTGTTAACCACTGTGCCACTGTTGTAGCAACTCATGAAAATCTGGTATTCACTGCACCAAAACTTTTGAGGCTAGGTCAAGTGAGCATTTTGAAACTCAGATTGATAGATTTTTGTTCAGTGAGCATAATGAGGGTTACAGAACTATTTGAGGTGCAGATCATC